>NW_008659071.1:38072-334771 GCF_000695815.1 Acanthisitta chloris
TCAAAATTAATGGACAAAAATGTCTTTAAAGCCACAGTTATGGCTTTGATATATTAGCTCTCTAGTGCTTGCCCTACAAGAAGGTTTGAATTAGCAAATACAACCAAACTCAAACTTCTGTTCATAGTCAAAGATAATTTGACCTTTATGCCATAGTTTAAAAAAAAATATAACAAACAAAACCAAATAAAACCTACCATTTCGCCTCATAACATTTTTTAATACACAATTTGTACAAAAACATAGGGTCTACTGTGGCACTTTTCAAAACACCATTAGATTATTTACCAAAACCAGATGATGCACTAATTTCTAAAAGCATCTTCAGGAAGGACAGACACAAGCCTTTTGAGGATTCCCTGCCTCCATTTATCATGAGTAGAAACTCGAGAATCACAACAGTAAATTCCACTATATCAGAAAATTATATTATCCCATAGTACTCTAACAATTTAATACTTTTCTCATTACCAGGATTCTTTTCTCAGCAGCTATTCCAAACTTCCTTTATTTTTAAGGCAATATATCCCCACATATTACTCTCCTTTTTCCACATCATCATGCAATATAGAGCAGCTGAGTAGAAACCAATTATGTAATTAAAAATTTCCAGGCCAACACCTGCTGAGATCTACAACACTTGTTAGTGCAGGGAATGAAGAAAAAGGGAAAATACAAGATGGGCTCTTACAAGAAACCCATGTCTTGTATCATCTGAAGTTGTAAGTATGTACAAGTATTCTTTTCAAGTATTTACGCTCCTGAAATTTTTCATAAAATTTGTGTGCATTTAGACACTCCATTAAGTTTTCAGACCACTCTTTAGGTTTAAGACTTTACCTACTTGCAAATTAAAAGCAAAATGTCTACTTGATGGAACACAATTTTCTGAATTATAAGAGTACAAGATGCAGTTACTGTAAGGTATCCTGAGCCACACACCATAACATATATGTGAATGCTGGACAGGAGCTGATCTCACCACATTGACGTAGAAGCATTTTTGTCAGATATTATAACCCTCTGATGGGGCCTCATTATAGAGCAAAATACTGGGTAGTATCAGCTAAATAGCACTTCTATTCAACATATAGGAATTGCATGAAAACCTTGCTATATATAGTTTTTAAAAATGACCCTGACATTTCAAGTTTAAAAGTCCTCAGTTCAAGCATCCAACTCTCTAAATGCAAGAAAAGTTGCAAAAGAAGAATGAGACTAAATCACAAAGCAACAGTAGTGTTCAAACATGCAGAAATCTGTTCTGCATGCAGTGATTGCAAGTTCAGTCCTTGTTCTAGAGAACAATATGATAGACTATGCAAAATTTGCCTTTTATATCTGTGTAGACTTTCACATGCTTTGATGGTCTTGCTACATTGTTTTTATATAATTTCCAAGTATTGTTCTTTTCTGGGTTTATTTTCCTTTCTTCTTTATTTTTGCATTAATGTCTCTAAGAATCCATTTTGTGAATTTGTGGTGCTAAAAACACTAAGGATGCTATTAGAATAAAGTCATACTCCAAACAAATATGGCAGAATGTAGCATTGACAGCTTTTTAACACAAACAATGGGCTTAAAAACAATATGAGAATCAAAGAACCAAACAAACCCTCCCTCTTAAAACAGCAAAAATGGAACTTCAGCAGATAGATGGGTCCAGATACTTAACACACTCATTTCCCCCTCCATCTTCTGTCTCTATCTTTTTTTTTCTCCCACTTGAATCTGTTTGACTCCTGAGTAAAGCTCAGGTAGTAAAGCTTTTTGTTATTAACTGCCTTTCTAGAAAGACTTATACAAGCTGTTTCAGATTTTACAGAAAATATGTTTCTACATGTAGTAAGTATCAGGGACTAGAATAAACAACTAGATAAATATTTACTAGCTTTTACTATCAAATCAAATAGGCATTCTCACCAAGTCTTACTGGAACCAACTCCCCACACTCACAACTCCCTAGTGGGGCCAGTAAAGAAAAAATGGCCAGTATTGGGGATACCAGGGCTCACTCTTAACCTCTAAAATTGACCTATTCAATGTAATATTCTCAAAGCAGAGCACTCAGTTGATTAAAGTCATGCTTGCTGTGATGTAAACATCACAGCATCACCAAAGTGTCAACATCGTCAAACACTAATTTTGGAATTATTTTAACACAGTCTGACTACAGTAACAGTTCATCAGAGTATTTGAACTAAAACATCCTTGTTAATTCGTGCGTATATAGTACAAATTAGCAAAGTAATACACTGCAGAATCTGCACCATTTTTTACACCATAATCAGAAACCACACATTATTTCCTCTACAAACGTAAGCCATTATGCAATTAGACCTGAATTCCAACATTTCTTTCTGAAAAAGTGAAACATCTCAGCCCATTACAGAAACTAACAAAGTAGTTTCACTAAGCTTCTCAAGACCATAATGAATCATAAGCACCAGGTTTCTCAAAGCTTTACTGTGAACAGTATGGGAGACAAACAGGGCCAGACTGATACCTTTGACATCAGAGTACAGAATGACAGGGATGACAAAGTTGAGCAACCCTCAGAATGAGCTGGTATAAATTAAAACCCCACTAGACACCATAAATCTTCCACTCAACTCCAGTACCTTGGTGGCCATTAGAATTAAACCACTGAGGGACAATCCCAACTCTGACATTGCTGGGAGGGAGCCCTATAAGGAGCTTCTAGAGTGTAACAGCCTTTCTTAGGCCATCACTACAGGCAAACTGGGAAGCTTTGTAGTCTTGTCTTATAGGCATAGAATCATAGAACAGTCTGAACTGAAAGAGACACTTAAAGGTCACCTAGTTCAATTCCTCTGCTCTGAGCAGGGTTATCTTTAACTAGACCAGTTCCTCCCTAGAGCCCAGTCCAACCTGACCTCAAATGTTTTCAGGGATGGGGTATCCACTGCATATCTGGGTAACCCCTTCCAGTGCTTTATCACCTTTACTGTAAAAACCCTTCAGCCTTATATCTAAATTGACTCTTTTAATTTAAACCATTACCTCTATCCCATCATAATAGGCCTTGCAACCGTTTCATAGATACCCTTCAAGTACTGAAAGGCTGCAGTAAGGTCTCCCTGGTGCTTTCTCTTCTCCAGGCTGAACAGCCCAAACTCTCTCAGCCTTTTCTTCATAGGAGAGCTGCTGCATCCCTTTAATCATCTTTATGGCCCTCCTCAGGACCTGGTCCAACAGGTCCATGTCCTTTCTGCCCTGAGGAATCCAGACCTATAGCTGATGGTTTTTTTGATGTGGGTCAGGATACACAGGCATAGTAAAGTGCTCCTCTGTATACACGATTTTCCTCTCCCCAATAAGTTGACAATTTTTTCCCTATTTTCACAATATCTGGTGTAGCTATATAAATATTAAGATTCTTTAAATGTGTGAATAAGCTGCTGTTAAAAGAATTTTTAAAAATTCTCTTTTTTTGTGTTAAAAACCCCCACAACAATTAGGACATTTGCTCTGGGAAAGTCTGCAATATGAGCTCATCTTTCCACAGGCACCAGAGATTATGCAGGACAGAAGGGACGTTACACATGTCCTAATTTCAGGGAAATCTTCAGTTTGAATTGTGCCTTATTAGTCTTCACAGAATCTCATCACTAGACACAGAGCTTCAGCACACCACGTTTCATTAGTTCCACTGCTTGCAAACTATGTGTTTATTTTAATAAAACATGAATAAATGAAAACAGAAGCTTGCCTGCCAGGTGGGTTTTTTTGTTTGGTTGGTTTACTTGAAGAGCTTTAGATAAAGCCATAATATTAAGCAGTAATTTTGCCTGTGTTTTAAATCACACTATCAACAGTGAAATTACAGATTAGAGACATAGCTGAAATGACTGCTGATGTAGAATGAGTTGAGCCTGCCACCCCTACCCAAGCCTGGCTTAGGCTGCTGTCACCCTAATAAAATTCTTCAAGTTATTCTAGATTCTTGCATTCAATACAGCAAAAGTGAGTTTCCTGGTTAATGCTATAAAGCAACACTGAATAAATACAAATAGTTTAATCTTCCTCTGCAGTCATATTCTCCCACACTGGTAAGTGTAATTAGAAAAATGCTACATTGCATGTCTTGAATAGTGAATGTAGCTGATTGTTAATCATTATATTTACATAGTTTATATGAAAAATATTTAAATTCATGAATGCTCCAAGTTTTCTTTGCCATAACATTAGTACCTGAATAGAATCTGAATGCATAATAGTGTATTTGTAGCTTATTGAGTCTTCTGCAATGTCTTTGTATGAAATCTCTTGGGCACTGAACTTCTGGGTAAAGAGAGCATTTGTGCTTTAAAAAAAAAAAAATAATTTCTTGGATAAAAGTGACACATGCTTGGAGGGAGATAGGGGAAAGATACATGGTCCCAAGCTGACATGAAAAAGTGTTCACATAAAAAAATGGTAAACTATGAAAACTTGGGAAGTGCCTCTTATAAAATGCTTTTTTTGCAAAATTAATTGTGAATAATCTTTCATCTGTATTTAACATCCATAAAATAAAGATTTCCGCAGAAATGCGGTGCTAAACAGGTTTATATGAAGCATGGAATTTCATTTTGCAAACAATAACTGTCTTGCATTTGTTTTATAGAGAACAGACAAAACAGAAATGCATCACATATTTTGAGAACATAAAAAATTAAGATCAGTCTTTTAACAAAAACTCTTTAGAAATTCGACTAGACAGCAAAGAATTCTCACTCGCAATAGCTCTGATAGGATTTGTAAAATGATAGAATGAATGCATAGAATATTACTAAAACATTTTTAAAACCTGAAGTGGTAGAAAGAGAAATTAGCATTCCACGAAATATGTTTTATAAACCAGACCATTTATTAACAAAACTCCTTCAACTCATTTTCCAGGTGCCCACTCCAGTCTACTATGGACTCAATTTTCAGAAAGCAAGTCTTTACACCTTTAAAGAACTAGGTTCAGTTAGAAGTCAAAAACTAGATCACCTCAACTTAAAATACTAGTATTTTTATAAAAAAAGTGAGGTATAAAAGTAATGTTCATCCTAATTTATTTCCTTTTCTGCCTTCTTTAACTTTTCCTTGTTTTCTCTGTCTATATCATCCAACCATGAGGAAACATTTTTAATTATCAAATGAAGTCATTGCTTACATTATACCATTACACATCTTCACATTAAGTAATTAAGTATATAATGTAAATACAAACCAATGCCTATTTGATTTGTGCATGCAAATTTGGACATGTTCTAAGCATTCTTGTATATACTCTTGACTATTCAATTGCATGCATAACTGAGAGCAACAATGTCCACTTGTAATACAGCTTTACCAAACAGTCTTCAGAAATGCTTTATCAGGTATACTGCAACTTCATGAATGAAATCTTGAAATAACCTTATGCCTGTGGATAAAAGTATTTGCAGTTCTCTGTAGCTATTAATCTGTATTTATCCCAGATTCCAAGTGGCATTATTAATTAATCTATGATGTATTTTATACACATTTACTTGCTAAATGCATCATTTCGTGACCAAGGTATACATGAAGATTAATTTCTTGATAAGGAGTAGAATAGTGGGCATGCTTAGGCAGTGGTTAGATTATTAGTAAAGTATTTAAAACTTCTGAGTACTGTGAGTGAACTGAGCCCTTGAGTGGTGTAAAAGTTATTTTTTCAATAGTTTCAGTTCCACACAGTGATATCACTTATCACTGGAACAAAAATGGCAGATCTGAAACCATTTCAACAGATACACATGTTGTGCCATATTTCCTATAAAACACATGACAATCCAGAGTCTCATGTAAAATCAATTACTTTTTAGTTCAAGATTCTCAGTCACTGAAACAGGATATTATTTTGTGTCCTGAACAATATCTTGTTCCAGTTTCTAAGGAAACCAGCAGCAAAAACTAAGTTTACAATGCTGCATCCTCCAGAAATTGTCTACAATGTTTGTCTCTAGGGTATTATTACCAAGTGCTATTTGCATTTATATTTCTATAACCCTTAAGCAACTGGTTTGTTTATTTATATGTACAGTTATGATCTACTAGATATCTAGGTGTTACTCCTCACCTCTCCATATGGGTTCACAGCCTTTTGCATTTAATGACTTATAAAGCTAGGTTTCAAATCAGGAACACCATTTGTGAATTTGTGCTTCGTTAATGGATGTCACTCATTTGGTTTCACATGGGAAGAAACAGGCAAAGCCATGTTGCTCTGCATTGCAAATAGCCAGGGTCTAGTGGAACAGTCTAACCATTTTGCACATAGGTTTTGGGAACTGGCCTGGGGGAACTGGGTTACATGTTCCTAGGGGAAGTCAAGGAAAACTCCAGATTTTTCTTGACAGATACTTCCTTCTTTTGTCAGAAAAACCCAGCAAATATTCTGATGAGTTACTGATGCTTTTATACTTGAAAAACCTCCTGACAAACTACTCTGTTGACCAGAGATGACAAGGCCCTGACATCAAGTTTGTGTCTTCAGAATATACAGAATTGTTATAAAATCTGTTCACAGTAGATGCCACAAAAAAGATTCAGGGGTTGTATTTTCCCACTGAAATCAACATCAATTTGTCTTTTAGTAGAAAAGCCTCTTCCTTTCTACTGTGTTTTAAGGTTTTACAATTTTAATTTTGTGATTGATTTTCAGAAAAAAAAATATCTTCCATGAAGTTCTGCAAGCTCTGCATTTAACAATAGTACTTAGTGACCCGGATGAAAAGAGGCTTTTCCAAACAAATCATTTTTATGACTAAGCAATCACACTTATCCAAAGAAACAGATTGTGAATATAAGAAGCAAGATTTCTGTTCTGAATTGTGGGCAGGTACTTGCAAACCTAACCTTCCACAATCAAAACAAATTCCATTAAATAAGTAATGTACTAACTTTGGCAGGTGTATCTATTAATTTAGATCAGATTTTTCTCCAGAAAATTATTTCAGCAAAGTAATTGTTAGTTGGTCTCTTTTCTTACACAATGTTCTCATATTCTCTGTGCCCCTCCCCTTCTTAAGAACGTTTTACTTGAAACAATCTGTAGTGGTTTAACCCCAGGCAGCAGCCAAGAACCACGCAGCCACTCACTCACTCCCCCACCAATGGGATGGGGGAGAGAATCAGAAGGGTAAAAGCTACAAAAACTCATGGGTTGAGATAAAGACAGTTTAATAGAGAAAGCAAAAGCTGCACACACAAGCATAGCAAAACAAGGAATTAATTCACTGCTTCCCAAAGACAGGAGGTGTTTAGCCATCTCCAGGAGAGCAGGGCCCATCACACGTAACGGTTCCTTGGGAAGACAAACGCCATCACTCCAGATGTCCCCCCTTCCTCCTTCTTCCTCCCACCTTATATACTGAGCATGATGTCATATGGTATGGAATATCCCTTTGGTCAGTTTGGGTCACCTGTCCCAGCTGTGTCTCCTCCCAATCTCCCATGCATCCCCAACTTCCTTGTTAGTGTGGCAGTATGGAAAGCAGCAAAGGCCTTGACTCTGTGTGAGCTCTGCTCAGCGATAACAAAAACATCTCTGCATTATCAACTCTGTTCTGCACAATACCCAAACATAGCCCCATACTAGCCTCTGTGAAGAAAGTTAACTCTACTTCAGCCCAAACCAGCACAAATACAAATGTACTTTTCTCTTTTCTCCAATCTTCACTACAATCCAAAATAAATATAGCAATATGACACCTTAGCACCATATAGTAGTTCAGAAACAAGAAACACAAGTTTAAAATGAACACTGAAGTAGTCCTGGGCTGTAAAGGGATGTTATTTACTACATGTTTTCTATGTTCTTACAATAAGCTACTCACTTACATAGCTTATTTGCTGCGTTTTCTGTAGAGCATATGTCTGCTATTGCATCAAACAGTGAGCTGTTTGATTGCTTTATGTGACAAGCATTGAAGAACTAAAAAGATACAAACACATGCAAGTTATTAGCCTTTAAATGGTATTGAGTTAAGAGCAGAAACCAAGGCACATTCTTTAATAAAAACATAATTCATGTAACTATAAACTTGAGATCAGAAAACAAATGTATTTTTCATAAAGTCTTGTTTTAGTGTGCAGAAATAATAATAAGAGCAAACTTATGCATTACATTTGCAGTCAGTTATACTTTTATTCTTGAAACCTTTGCTGAGCTCCATAAAATCATTTTTAAAAAATAAATTATTTTATTATGGTGTTTTTAAGTCAAATGAGCAATAAAGAATAAAAAAAATAAGATGTTGAAACCACTAAAAATATTTAAAATAACATTGTAAAAAAATTAAAGCAATGCTTCAAGGTGATAAATACACATTCCCCATTGCTTGGATGCAATACATCTTTAGTTAATTACATAATGCCTACTGTGATGCATTTCTTTGATGTTATATCTTCTCTTTATTGTAAATAATTAGTGTAGGATTACTTGCAAGATGGATCACCATTTGATGACTGTTGAGTTCATCAGGCACTGCTGTTGATTTTCTACACTTAGTGCACTGGCTTAACAATAAAGTAATATCCCTATTATCGTCTCACCTCAAGTAGCACTGAGCACCTCTTAAAATGCAATGAGACCTTAAATCAGACAGTGAGTTAAACAGAACTTGTGGCTTCTTTGCATTTCATAAGATCAGTTTTCAATTAGAAGTGAAAGGCCACATATTGTACTAAATCATTCTTTGACTTTAATGAGTGTCTCTCACATTCAAGTCAAAGGTTGTGTATAGAGGATGATGTTTGACTAGTCTGTACTCTTAAAGCAGAGCAAATGCTGATCTATTTGCCTACCAAGTGAGAAGCAAAGGCAGAAGCAAAGACACACCTGGACAATATTACACCTGTTTGGCACAGATTCCCAAGGCTGCCCCAAGCACTGAGCCCCAGCACAAAGCCAGGCTGCCTCTGCAACCCTGCCACTTCAGTCAGCCACAGGTAGCAGAAACAGAGAGACCTTTTACACCACTAGAGATAAGATTGCTGGAAAGGAAAAGGTACTACAAAGAGAGGATAACTAGCAAAAAAGAAAGGGAAGGTCATGGCTAGAGATAGGAACAAGACTACTCAGGATTTCAAAAACAAGGCTGTCTTAAACAGATGTGAAATGAAACCCCTGAGTATTTAGACTTATTTCTGTGTCACAGCTGAGCCATCTATAGGAAATATTGTATCACTAGTATTTAAACAAATAAAAAGGAAGGGAGTTTAATGTAAAAAGAGAGAACGGGATTGCAGAATAAAGAGTGGTTTGTTGTTTTTTGGGGGTTTTTTTGTTGGGTTTTTTTTTTATTTCTCACTCATTTTTTATTTCTTCCCCATTATTTTGGCAGCAGTTGAGGAATAAACCCTGTGACAGGGATAACATCAAAAAGCCAACACTCTTCAGCTACCACATTACTTGTGGGTCTCCTTAAAAATACCTGCCTACTTTATGTACTGATGTCAGAGCAAAATTCAAGCTCAGAAATACAAACCAAAATTGTTAAAAAGTTTTCTAAAATACTCCCTAAGAATGAGATAATCATTCATGAGAACTGATGCAATCCTTACAAGGAGTAAGCTCTTGCCAAAGACTGAATTAAATTAGAGGGACCGAGTCGAAGCCTGCATCCTGTTAAGAGTATACAAGTGGAAAATGTTTCATACATATTTTGCATATATTTTTCCACTATCTAATTGGGCTGCAGCAGTGAGATAACTCATAGTCCATTGTCTGGCAAGCCACAAGTGTAAAGAGAGAAAGGAATTGTTAACAAGCTAATATTAGTCCAGTAACATGACTTGATCATTTTATTCCTATCTGTTGGATGGATGTCACAAAGTCTCATGTAGGAAATTGCTCTTTCTTTTGCCACAAAGATTAGCTACAACCTGTGATACCAGTACTTTGCTGGAAGGAATAGTACAGGAGCTTCACTGCTGTGTTATTATCTGGGATCTATTATGTTTTACATTTTTCAAAAATCTTTAAGCTAGATCTTTGACATTCAACTGCCTGTAAAGACATACGCCACCCGATGAGAAGCTTTGATGTGCATTTTGAGGATTAAATAATCTAGATGGAAGGCAATGTGTTTCCAGCCAAGAAGAAAACTATGGAGGAAATTTTGCCTCCTGCTGTTTAGCACTGCTGGCAGTCAATACCTTTTAGCCTACCCTCTAAATTTGATTTCATACATATTTACAGACTATTTTTCCTCTTACTACTAATTCTTTTGAGACCAAATTAAGAACAAAGATAGCAGGAACAGGCTTCATCAAATAAAAATGTAAATATGCTGCATCTCATTTTTGGATGAAGAGAGTTTATTTAAATATTTTCTCCAATGGAATATCTTAGCACTATCATTATTGCTTGCAACTGGAAAAGTAATAGCTTTACAAGTCAGAGTAACCCATTGAGGCTTAAGCAAATATATGCATTTAAATAATGTAGTTTACTTTAAAAAAAAAAAAAAAGCCTAGCCTTTTCTACATTTCCAGATAAGGAAAGAATAGTAATAATAAAATAATTAGATATTAAACAAAAGATAATCTCCTTTCCTATATTCAATGTATATTGTCACTTAACTTCATAGTCTTAACTATGAAAGAAACAACGAAGTAATCACAAAACAACATTTTTCTTTATCTTTTTTAAAGAAACTGAAGAATCTGAAGTTAAAACTGAAAATTATGATGCTTCTACAAAGTGAGATTAATCCACAACATATTTCCAGTTTTCTTTTTCTTAAAGGAGGTTTAAAACCCATTAATTTTTTTTCAGTTAGCAGCCCACCTTCTCTGTCTGATTGACTTCACAGGTAAATAGGCAAATATGGTAGATACAGGATACTCTCTTGATGAAGCCAATGAAGTTTCAGTACTGACTTTGGTGGAGTAAAAAATCTTACCAGAGATGTTTGATGTCTTTTATTTCCAAATTTAAGTTCAATGAGAGAAATTATTACACTTTGTCTGACTGAGTATTCTGATGCCTTTTTTCCCACAGTTATTACCTCTATCCACAGCCAAATCAGCATTCTAAAAGGATTCTGAAAAGTCATTAGCAACAATTGTTGTTATAAACAATAAAAGGCTTTACATTCCATCACCATCTTCATTTTTCAAAAGATACAAGGTATACTTTTGTCCATAATGACAGACTTCAGTCAAGTTCAGTACAAAAAACAAAGTTATGTGCAAAGCAAGAAGAGACATGTTTTTCACATGTTCGTCTGGCATGGCATCCGTCAGTTTGTCCTCTAGTTTTCTCTTAATTATAAAGTTCTTCCATCAGATCCTACACCCAAAACCATATAGAAGCTCCATATGGGTTTTGTAGGACTAAAGTAGCTCAGGAATTTGTGATTCTAGCTTTAAAACACTGTTAAGTATCTTATGGCACCAGCTGCTTCCTCACATATCCTATCAGGTATTTGCTACATCTGCTGTATTTAGAGAGAAGCAGTCAGAGTGAGCTTGGTAAGGCTTTAAACATCATGTGTGTTCTGTAAAAGGGTGTCCACAGGTCAAACTTTGATTTAGATTAGACACTTAGGGATGTTCTGGTACCCAGATTGGCCAGAGATAGGCAGGCTCTTTCTGAAGTAGGTGGCACCCACATTGTTGCAAAGATGTGTAGGGGAAATGAAAGATTGCACCAAGAAACCCACTGGGTTTTCTGGGTTGCATCAAACTTTAGCTTCCTCTTCACTCCCTAGCTTCTGAGGAGAGGGTGCAAACCAAACTCACTGAGTAAAGGTGTCAGGATTTACATGAGATTACATATATTATCCTCACCTGCAGGTATTTCTTCACAGAAGAATATATTAGGGCCTGCTACCTTGTGTCATTTTCTTTTGAGAAACTGAATCAGAGTTCTGCTACTTCTAAAGTGTCAGATGTTCACAAGCACAATATTACACTGATATGTGTTTGTTATATAGCATAGAGATATCCTTTGTTGATGTCTCATGATAGTTCTATATAGGGCAAGATAAATTCTACTTGAAAGGAGAGCAAATATGTTAACTGTTTTTCTCAAGAAAACTCATGCAGAGAGGAATGAGAGATTAATCTCTTTGTAAGTGCTGGCAACATTTCAGAAATGTATCTACAAAGAATTGTGACAAGTTTTACAGTGACATTATGTAGAAAAGTGAGGAGATTAAACACGAACTTAAAGAGTCAAACTTCTCCATTAAGTTTCTGCCTGCATCAATCACTAAACTGTGTGATATTTAAATACAACCCCCTAAGCTGATAGGCACATTCATTATCTGCAGACCTATTTGTGTGAGTCTGCAGTGGGAGATCCAAATATTCTTAGTTCAGGTTTGTCTCCTACGGTTTTTCTTAATTTCTCTGTTTCTTCAGGAAAAAAATCTGCAACTCTGTATCCACCATGACTACTGTTTGCCCTTAGAGGCTGCAGGGCAACGGTGAAATGGGCCCTGGAAATGTGTCCCTGGCTTGGCTTCATTGGCAACTGTCATACAAACAGCTTGGCATTTCTTTATCTGCCAGACTCCAGATGCACAAAAATATTAACAGTTGACAAATCTTCAGGAAATTTTTCTGATGTCCTGGAGACTAGGAACACACATTTTGAAGATTTGAGTGTGATAATAATAGTAAGCTAAATCTAGAAAAGGAAAAAATATTATGTTCTTATAATGAAAAAAAAAAAGTAAAGGTGAGTAGGAAGATTTAAGATTGAGCTGTGAAAGAAAGTATTTCTTGTGAGATATTTTTCTTTAAAGCATTGGCATCTGATTTCTGGAGATGAAATATATTCATGACTGTAAGTGTTTTCTAAGAATCATATAATATAATTTGTGAGAATTAAAAAACCCACAAACTTTTTCTCATATGCAAGATTATATTCAAGAGAGATATTCAGCAAATTCTCCTGGATAAGTGTATACATCAAAATTATACAAAAGAATGTTTTCACAATCTCAGAGGCTTCACTACTGTAATTAAAAGGTGAATTTTTCACTTTTATTTTGTTATTCTTGTCTCCTGGGTCTGATTTATAACTTTTGTTACACAATTATATTCATTTATTTCTTTGTACCATGTTGTATGTTATTTCAAAAGTAACATCTAGGATGTCCTTGCTTTAAAATGTAGATTTAGCCTCTCTGGATGAAACTTGGTAGAACATCTGTGTTTGAAAGTATGAAAAATTACCACATTTTCTGAGTGAACCAGGCTGAGTGCTCACATTATACTGTCTCTAAGAGAAAATTAAAGTGCTGCTGATAACTGAGGGACTGGATGGCTCAAGGGAATCGTAGTGTGACAGTCTTTCATCTGATGAAAACCAGCATGAATTTAGCCCATGCTGATAATGACCAAAAGTCATTATCATTTGTTCAGTAATTTATTTAAAATGAGTTAGGGGTCTGGCTCACATCTTGGTGGCCAAATTAGAACTGAGCAAATAATGAAGAAATGTCTCTGCAAAAAATGATTTCATATCTTTAAATTAGTATGCTTAAACTTCTTTCTGT
This sequence comes from Acanthisitta chloris, assembly GCF_000695815.1. Classification (NCBI taxonomy): domain Eukaryota; kingdom Metazoa; phylum Chordata; class Aves; order Passeriformes; family Acanthisittidae; genus Acanthisitta; species Acanthisitta chloris. The sequence goes on from NW_008659071.1 coordinate 51,608, forward strand.
TTATTACCTTCTTAATATTTTAACAAACAAGCCTAGGAGGACGGATGTTTGTGAATTTAAAAGATGTATCTGCAAATTCTCATGGACAGCAAATTCTGAATTTATGAAGACAAGTATTTGCACTGGGAAAAGAAAGATCTATTTTTCAGCATTCTGCTTATTCAACTAAATATATTAAAATTTGTTCTGTGTTCTCTTTGTGTCTGGTCAAAACTAACAAACAGTTTCTATATTGTGAATCAGATGCTAACAAATGTAGTGCTGTGAAGAAAGCTACAGAATCACAGCTAATTGCAAAAAAAAAAAAAAAAAAAACCATCTCACAAGTTAGATGGAGTACAACAGAAAAAATGACATCTATAAAAACACATGCTGTTTCATTAACTTAATATTTGGGATAAACTGAGGCCTTTTGGAAGTTAGAATGGATAATTTAAGTCTTTGCAGAAGTGGAACAAATACTGGTGTGTGAAGTCATTCTCACAACATGGCCAGAGGACAAAAATTTTTACAAATCTCAGAGCAGGGTATGAAAGACTACAATATATAGCTGAAGCACTTACTGGGTGCACATTTCCAAAATAAGGCTGTATGAATAAATATGGATATCTTGCCAAAGTACGTCCAGTGAAGCTATCTGGTGTATGCTAGAAAAATATGTAAGTGTAGAGCAGTCTTTTGGTAAAAGGCTGATGTAAAAAAACCCACAAACATGCAAAACCAAACAAAATCTGCAAAGATGCAAATCTCTTAGCAGAACTATGAGAAAGGAGGACTATACCACATTTAACATATGCCTTAAAAATTTCTAAGCATCTCCATCATATACAGGTATTTCTTTGAAGAGGACAGATGGTTGAAAACTATGCTGCATGTAGGCAATTTAGTCTCATGGTGGGATATTTTTTGAAAGCAAGATTTGAATGTATATTGATATCTGGTAATCAGGTGTATGGATAAGGGATTCACAGAATCACTGAGGTTGACAGAGACCTCTGAACATCATCTCTTCCAATCCTGTTGCTCAAAGCAGTTGTCCATTCAAGTTTTTAATACTTTCAATGGTGGAGAATCCTATTATCTTTCTGGGCAACCTGTCCCAATATTTGATCCACCTTACTGTAAGAAAGATTTTTCTTATGTTTGCATGAAGTTTCTTGTATTTCAGTTTGTGCCCATTGTTTCTAGTTTTTTCGCTAGGCACACTGGGAGGAGCTTGGGTTCATCTTCTTCGCTGACTCCCACCAGGTATGCACATCCATAAGAGCCCCCAGGCCTTCTCTTCTACAGATTGAACAATCCCAGCTCTCTCAGCCTCTCCTTATATGACATACATTCCAGACTGTAAATCATCTTCCTAGCCCTTTGCTGAACCCTTCCCAGTATGTCCATATCTTGCGTGTACTAAGGAGGCCAGAACTGGACACAGCTCTCCAGTACTCTCACCAAGACTGAGTAGAGGAGAGGGATCACCTCCCTTGTCATGCTGACAAGGCACTGCCGAAGGTTGCCCATCTTTGCCACAAGAGCATGTTGAAGGCTAATGGTCAACGTGGTGTCTACCAGGACCCCCAGGCCTTTGCTGCAAAGCTCCTTGCCAGCTGATCAGACCCAGCCTGCACTGGGTCATGGATCAGTTCCTTCCTAGTTGCAGGACTTTACATTTACCATTTTTTAATTTTGTGAGGTTTCTGTTGGTTCATTTCTTCAGGTTGCCAAGGTCTCTCTAAATGACAACACAACCTCCAGCTGCATCAGTTGCTCCTCTCAAATTCATATTGTCTGCAAAGCAATTTTGGATTCTCTGCAACAGATTGTCAATTTCCAAAAGAATGCAATCAAACTATGGTGAAACTACAGAAAACGGAGAATCAACCAGTGAAAGCTGAAGGACTTCTGCTGCAAGCAGAAAACAAGTAGAACTTTGCAGTATAAGTACAAAGTTGAGCTGATGGCCTTTCATGTATGAGCACATGGAACAGACTCATATTCCACTCCTTTTTTAAGAACAAAGACATTATTACTTGTGGACTCAACCTTTCAAAGCAGGCAAGAAAAGGTTGCAAAGACAATGAATGAGTGTGCTTTGTTTTCCGATGTTCTACACTCTTGGCTGGGTTCCTGCTTCCCTGGGAACAGCAGGACTCTGTGAAACACCAAATACACTCAAATTGTGGCAAAATCATAGGCAAAGGGGAGCACTTCCGCAATTTTATTTCTGTGTTACTAATAATATGGCACAAGCCCTGTGAAGGTCTGCGCTGACTGTTGTTTTAGACAGCAGATTCTCCTCACTGAGAACACCATATTTAACTGGAATAAATAGTAATATTCCTGACTTACATCAACAAGTTTGAGAGGAGAAAAACACCTGGAAGAGCTCACCATGAGAGGAGCCATAAGCTTATTTTGATTGTTGCTAAACAAGTGTCAGCAACAACAATCTGTAGTTTGCACTGTTCACTATGTTCATCTTCATGCCATAGGGAAAAACAATGCTTAAGGCAGAACAATTGCACCACGACTAGCCTTAAGCTAAAATGACATCATAAATAAACAGTGCAAGAAATAGTGATAGTGACAGCAATAAAAATAGATATAAAAGAAACCAAAACCAAAATAGAACTGTCATGAAGTAATATAACTTCAAACTTATAAAACTAGCTAGGACATTTAAAGATTCATTTAGAATAATAAAGAGTAAAAGAAGCCAAATGGAAATCTATTATAAGTCTTGAAATTGTCCTTTTAACCTTTATTTGAATTAGCAAAAGTTGCATGTTCATACCCGATGGCAAAATATAGTCCTTTTCTTGCAAAACATAGAAATTTGATATTAATACAGCACATGTAATATTAAAAAAGTCATCTATTATAAAATCTAAGTCATGACTATAATGCCAAGCGTTGAGCTTAGCAAAGAAATATTAATTCTGGTTAACTTGGTCCAAAACCCAATAAAACTATTCAATGAAAATTTGTGTGAGTTGTCCATTTTCAGACCAGTAGCTACAATAAAAAAGGCAGTGTCTTCACTTGTTGAAAGCAATATGCATGTAGGTTCTGAACACAAGCATCCTCTAACAATAAACCAAATGAGCTCTCAATATAAAATATGTCTTCCTTCTCTGAAAATCTTTATAGCAAATACAGCCCGAGGGAACTTTTAACAAAATGTTATAAAACCGAAAACTGACATTAATAGGAAGCACTGATATATCCTTAGTGACAATGAGTTCAATTCTCCTGCCACTGCATAACGGAAACACCAATTGGCTCCAATTTGCTTCGATTGGATTTGCTCCGATCAGTGACAGAAGAATGAGGCCCAGTCCTGCTGAGACATCATTATGACAGACAGATTTAGCAGAAAGTATTGGCTACAGCTGAAATATGTGACTCCTTAACATTACTCAGGCTTTGGCTGAAATCCATGGGGATATATAGGACACAGTGCATGTGGTCAATGCATTCCTTAGAGTCAATGACTAGTTCATATCATGAACTTCATTGATGGCGTAAAGCACATGGTGTTTCTACCTTCCCTCTCCATACACCAGTCTCAAGTTTTTCTCCGTGCAAATTTATCCTGGCCCTTTATTCTAAAAAAATCCTCTAATATAACCCTCACCTCTTATTGTTGTGCCTTTCATACATCTTTTCTGTCTGCCTAAATACACTTCATTTTCACTTACATTCTTGCTTTGCATCTTAGCCTCTCTCTTCTTTCACCAATCCCCACCAGATCTCCTTTGCTCTCTGCACATCACAGGGGCTGAGGTGGGAGAACTTTCCTGGAACGTCTGCCCAAAGCAGCCCATAGTTCAGACCCTGCCAAAATTATATGTCCACTCTATTACTCCATCTTTTCTACAGCATGCCTGCATTCTGAAGGGAGTGAAGTACTGCAGACCTTCTTGTGAAAGCTAGCAAGAGGAAATGCAGTCTGTCCCCTCACCATGGTGTTCTGACCAAGAACAGACATAGGCACCATGAGAAGGTGCAAGAAGGAATTTACACTACACTAGTAATACATGATTAATTCTATACTGAATCCAACTTAATGTTACAATTGATTTTTTTTCTTCAACTCAGGATGGAAAGCCTATTATAATACTACTTATCAATAGAAAATGTTAATTCACACTTTGAATTAAGTGTCTAAAATGGGGATTTAATTTAGATTTACTAAGACAGCAATTTCATGTTAATTAAATCGCAATTGATTATTAAAATATTTTTACTGAGGTTTAACAGTTCCACTACATAAGAAAATTTGCTAAATTACTGCCCAAATTGTGTTTTAGATGTGCTGCAGTGAATTCAGTGAGGTTGCAGAGATGCAAATGAAGAAAAAATAGTTGTTTTCTCTTGAGTTAGTGTTTACTTAACATACAGTAACTCACTGAGTCTAAATCAAATCCTTAGCTACAGATATTTAGGATAGTTCAATTGTTAAGGAATATATTATGACATATGTTTTGAAACTGTAAAATGTGATAGTAAATGTCCAACAGCATTTATTAATGGCCAAAATAATCATTAGTTCAGAAAGATATCAGACTGTTGATACCTCTGTACATAAGTCTGGCACCAGACATATCAAGTGTAAATTCGTGTGATATTTAACAATCCAGGCTTTTATAGCCATAATACACTTAGGTTAACAACAATGTGGGAATCTGACCTGGAAAGTGAGAATTGAACTGGACTCAATTACCCATCAGCTAAGCATGGAGAGGTAAGAACTCATGCTGTTGCATGGTGTCCAGAAAAACAAGCACTAAGCAGGTGCTGTGATAAAATTTGTTTTATTTGATGTTGAAATCTGAGCTCAGAATGTGTATGGGCTTAAGCCTGGGTTCTCCCTCTGTAGCTGAGGCAGCTCAAAGAGGGATGCCATAATTTGCTTGCAGAATATTTACTACCAATTAACATAGTCAATGGAGATATTTTCGAAATTAGAAGGACAGGATAAAAACACTACAGTTGCATTAGTAGTGCCTTGTCAGAGTCTAATCCTGTACAGGTAGAGGTTTTCTCTACCTGTAACTTCTCTTCAGCAACATAATGCAGTGTGCATGTGGGTAGAATTCCCCTTTCTGATGATTCTGATAACATGGGATAAAATGTTTCTTAAATCATGGGAGTTAAAGTAGGCCTTAGTGGCAAGCTAGCTGAAGTAGGCCTCAGTGGCAAGGTAGCTAAAGTAGGCCTTAATGAGAAGAGTGATTATTATCTTAGCAGGTCGATGTGTACCTGTGCACGTACACCTGGGTACCTACCTGTACGTACCCCCTAAATAACAGATAATTATACCACCATCATGGAAAAGGGGGTTCGAACTCATGCTCGGGTGAAATACAACAATGATGGAAGGGGGACTGAAACTCATGCTTGGGTGAAGCATAACAAGGATGAAAGAGAACTCGAATCATGCTTGGATGAAATCAATAGAACAATAGCAAAGTAATGATTAACATATGACTATACCATGGTTATGTAAGAGAAGAGTATAAAAATGTATCCATCTCAGAACCATGTCGGAGTCAGATTTGGGTCTGTACCCCGACTCCCAGAGCTCTTCAATAAAAGCACCCATATAATCATTCCGTGATTATGTGTTTTCTACGCTAACAATTCCTTAGACCATTTTCTTACCAAAAAAATTGTTGTTCTACTCACTCATATTCAGCTTTTGATTCCTTATTTCGGTATATTATCACCCCTGTTCATGCCATTTTAAATGCTGCCTTTCAGCAGTTCCAGTTCTTCCTGATCTATAGAGCACCAGCACAAATTTCAGCAACAGTGCTCATTACCATTTTTGCTTTCCATCCTTCATGAATCAGAATTATAATCCTTGGACCTATCCCAAGTCTTGTGATAACAGATAAAACACCATTTTCTTTGGTGCAAGGACTTCTCTTTCTTACTTTGTATGAAAAATGCAGTTATCAGGAAAAGGTCTTTGGCAGTAGGATCTACTAATTTTTTCTCCCCTACACAATCATATGAACAAAAGTTCATGGATAGCAGAGGCAGAGTAATCCTCTGAATGCCATCTCCCCTCCCCCAACTCATCTGGTACAAACCCCCATTATGGGGTTTGAGGGAAAGCTAAATTCCACTGTCACACCCAAGCCAAAGTTACATTATAAGTCAATATCATTTATTTCATCAAACACTGTATCTGTGTCAGACAGACATACCTTTATCCTTTCACTTTCATGGCAAAGTGCCCATGTCCAAGAAACTCAATACCTCTCTGTCAGCATCATACTCTGCCTAAACTTTTATTCAGAGCAGAGATGAGTGACAAAAAAATCCCCTGGTGTCCCCCCAGAGCCTGAAGACTCACTCAGGATCACGCCAAACACTGCCACAAGGCATGCCCAGGCTCTGGGAATGGTGAGGGTTTGGGCTTGGTTTCCTGAGTTACCAGCTCCAGCTCATATTCCTCCTCTTTTTGAAGAGTAGGTCCTGCCTGAAATATGACCCTCTCCCTTCTCTTTCAATTCTCCAACTTAATATACAAGTAAAACTCTCCTGCAATGTAAGTTCATGCTCTTAGAATAAATATTATTTTTCAGCCAGTAGCTAATGTTCCAAAAGAAAAGATGCAATTTAGCCATTTAGTTTTTAAACTTAAATATTCCAGAACTTCATTAAATAAAAACATACAGTTTGCTGCTTATTCTGAACTTCTTGTGTATTATAAACCAGATACAAGGGACTCAATTACTTACTCTCCGTACAAGTACTTAATTTAGCTTTTAGGGGAGGGGGCAAGGGGACAGCTCAAGTGCAGCTGTCCAATGTTATGTTGTGATTTTCATTACTAGTTCTACCTACTGGACACATGCTACTTGGTCTTCCTAGGAAATGCAAACATTCAAAATACAAAGCAAATAGAAGCTGATGTTACTTTTATCCCTATTTCCCGTTCCTCTGCATTCACACTTGTGTGACTGATTTGTGTGTGAAATGGTTTCCAAGTTTTCAAGCAAAAAGCAGTTAAGAAACAAAATATTTATACTCTTCTAACTTGTGCTTCCTGCCTAGCTAGATCCAATACAGATGCAAAGTCACTGGTCTGCAAAAGCCTTCCACAGATCTATAATAAAATAATTAAATTAGTGAGTTGTGTTTAGATCAGAGATTCTTGGCTGCCAGCTCCTAAGAACTTGGGGAATTCAGAACCACAGAAGGATCATTTGGAGTCCATTTGGCAGAAACGTCAGAAACTTGCCGCTCCTGGGAACATCCTTTTCCAATAACATTTATAGCTCTAGATGGAAGTGAAAAGCACCATATGTTAAGAGTTTCCTGCAAAGCTTCCTGGTAAGAGAGGAAATAAATTCAACTTGTCACATCTGCTCGTGGGCCAGTCAAGTAGGATTTTATCACAGCTTTAAGTGGTTTACAAAACTGTCCTGTTAACAACTGAAGGGAGCTATACTTCTCAAGGATTTTTTTCAATATGCATGTTTATATAATCTCGATCATTAAATGATTTATTTATCAGTGGAATTCAGTAACATGTATTATTATTTATCTCTAAACAGCAGAGATTACTCTGTTATTCAGCTAATAGCGATAGTTCAGTTGGAAGCCAATTTGCATGGTTCAGCTGACAAAAAATTAGAAGTCCCATTCTGCCCTTTGTTTTTTTGACCCCAGCTCTGTATATTGTATCAAATTTTCCATTATAAAATACATTTCATTAGAAAAAAGTTTCTAATCTATTCAGAAATCCTTGGTCCTAAGCACTGTAGATGCACTGCAAACAGCTGGCTTCAAATTCCCAGGGAGTCAAGGATCCCAAAGAAAATATTATGAACCAATTCATATTGTCTCTGCTGTTGCTCAAGAAATCATTACTCCCTTTACAGAAAGCAGTAATTTGTTGCATGAAGTGCAAAGGTAGTACAAACCAGGGCAACGGTATTCTGTGATAGGAATTTTTGCAAAATTCACAGCACTATGAAATTAGGCATAGCCAAACTCCACAAGCTACACACATTTTTTTGGCATCTTGTCCTGTTCTCATCGAAGTCAGTGGGAATTTTGCCACTGACTAAACAAAGAGGAGGATTGGGCCCAAACTATGCAGCTATTTGCCAAAATAATCAAGTTACAGGAAATTGCTCCCCAAAAGGTAGACGTGTTTCAAAATTCCAGATGCCTACATGGATCTGATCTAATTTACACAGACTGGGCCATATACTGTTCCCTGCCTCTGCACACAGTTCTCTTTGATGTTAATGGGAATCTGATGCTGCTTCGGGGCAGTGCAGTACACGTCCCTTGGAGCCCATTCATTCCACTCTATCAGTAAAGAGTGAGCACAATGGAGAGTGGAAGTAACACATCACATTACATCCAATATTCATGCAATTATTGAAGAACACTGTATGTATTACATTTGCAAACTGTCCATAATAATTTAATTTTCTCTCCTCAATTTATAATATGTTAATTAGGCATGAAATTAAATGCTTTTTAACATACAACTGATTATGCTATAATGTATCCAACGAAGATTGATTACTGAATAATAAATCATCATTTGCATAAATATTTATATAATTTGTTTTTTAAAATTCCATACTGCATAAACAGAGAACACGGGAAAACGACAAGTACTATGACAGAAATTGTACTTTGACTTCTAGAGATCTTTTTTCTTGAGACTTGTTAAGACTTCACTATACATTAGGGAAACAAACTGTACACCATACAATAAGGAGTACAGTCCTTTAAATGCTGTCAGAACTTATAATAACATAGCATGTCGCTTTTAACATGCACCAAAACCCAGCAAAACTTGCAAGAAAATAAGCCAATTACCCTTTAATTACAATACAATGTATATTACCTTTACCAAATATGGAACTTTCATAAAAAAACTGATGTATTTGGAGTCCATCATTGCATTTTCTCATGTCAATGGCAAAACCTACTCTTTATGACCTTGTACCTATCATTATCATATCTGACACTCACAAAATTTTACTGCAATTATTTCAGTCTAGGCTTCTCTGTGACAGAATTGCAGTTGTGCTCATTACTTTACAAGAGTGTTAACAGTGGATAGATTGTGTTTACAAGGCACCAAGGATAACTTTCAAATTTGAGCAGAAATCTAAAGATTTAACATTAACAGGGGTGCCAAGAACTTGTCCAGCAGATTTCCCAGAAGTTCTGGCCACACTCTGTCTAATAGCAAGAGTTTGGTTTTTTTATGGACTTTGTCCTTGAGGAACTTTTCACCCCCAGCAGCTCAGATACCTTCATCCTCCTCCACACAATGCCTGCTCCAAGTTGACTGAAGTAGATGGAAAGACTCCCCAGGACCTCATGAGTTTTGGAAAAGCGTTCACATTTTGCACAATGTTCTCATAAACCAAAGATCATTTGCAGGCTAGTCCCAGTGCTGGACTCTCTTCTACCCACACTGAGTGGGAAGGGAGACTCCACTTTGATTTCAGCAAGAAAGAAAATATAAACTGCATGTCACTGGATAAATGGCTCTACCTCAACTAACTGTTTATGCTTCTTGTTGGCCTATTGAGAAGTGTCAAAGATATTAAAATCCAACATTATTCAAAAAATGCTTTCAAAACAATGAAGTTGGCTTTTTTGGACATGCTTACAAGCAGGAGAAAGAAAGGGTTTGGAACAAATCACGCTGGCTAGAACACAGAATCCTCTTGTAAAAAGCAGAAATTTAAATTCCTGATTTAAGATGACCAATTCAAAACTATTTTCATTTATGAAAAAAAAAGTGAAAAGATTGAGAAAACTATTATGAGAAAACTGCAACTAGTTGGTTGTGGGTTTTTTTTCCATATCTGCTTAGAAGTCACCAGATAGCCACCAGGAGGAAGTGCCAAGGAGACATATTCGACACAGGGAACAAGACTGAAATAGAACCCAGCTTTGGTTCACTGCTGCAAGCTGCTGTGCATCTCTTGAGTAACACTCAGCTCTACACAGAAACCAGTGGGAGTTTTAGTGACTCAGGCTGTTAGAGCATCAAATTTTTGGATATTAATGTGGATAATGCTTAAAAGTCTATTTTCTTGCCCAGAAATCCTGTGATGAATTTGCTCTTCAGTAAGTTTTCAGGAAGCACTCATCATTAGTGGAAGGGCATGGTGTAATATCAGCTTTTTTTGAAAAGTTTTGAGATGATAGTTCCTCTGGCTGCTGCATCTGAGAAAGGAGGTGGGAGTCCCTGCACAGCTGAAAGCTCTTGGGATAGTGGAGTCTGATAGGCTGCCCAACAACTCCTCCTGGGCTCCTCCTGCCAGAGACCACACAGAAAATGCCATAAAATTGACCCTTCCAGGCAGTTTCTGCAGAGACATATTTTTTCTTCCTCTCTTCTACTCTTCTGCTCCTCTTTCTCATTCTCAATTACTTTCTCCTTTCTGTTTTCAAGGTAACATGTAAGATTTTGTTTTAGGAAGTGATGCTCTCTTTGTGAGTATTCCATCACAAGTGGAGAGCACCTGACCATCTGTGTCTGCTAAACCACACTCCATCTCTTATTATTTTTGTTCTGTATTTGTCACCAGATTCAAACCCCATCTCTTGGAGTTGTAGAGAATTCTTCAAGCTGCAATCCCTCAGGTACAAACTGGTAATGCTACTCAATACCCTGAATTCTTAGAGCTTTCTTCTGTGATCTCAAAATGCTTAGAGGTATCAATATTTCTTCTGCACACAGAAAACCTGGGGCACAGGTACATGAAATGACTTGGAACGCACACTCAGTCAGTAACAAAGCTACACACTGATCATACAGCTGGTAATCCACTGGATCACCTGATATTCTTGAAGTAACCAGATGAATATTTCTTTCCTTCCTTATGAAATTTGACTAACCAGTTCAGGCTTTTTTTGTTCACCTTAAAAATGCTGTATATCTTCCTTTTAAAAGATTTTTTTTTTACAACTACTGTAAGCTGTTCTCACTGCATTCCCTCCTCCACCCCACCCTTTGATCCAGTGGTCCCTCAGCCAGGTACAAGAAGGGCAGTGCTGTGCCCTCCATGCCTCAGCTGCCACCTTCCACACCACTAGCACTTGTGCTCTTCTGCATCCACTTTTTACTGACTTATTTCTTATATGTAGCACACTGTGAAAGGGATAGAGGATGTTACATGAGGTGTACTGAAATGCTCTATTATTAAATATTTTAAATTAATCATGTGTGATAGTTAATTATTCATTCAAACAAACCATGAAAAATAGGGACTGCAGCAATTTCCTCTCTCCAGTATCAGATTGCTACTAAATGTATGGCACAATAAAACACTCAAATTAAAACTTCCTGATGTGACACCAAATTACTAAATACCCAAAGTGCTGAAAAATTGTAAGTATAACCCTTGCACAACATATTTATTATATTCATGTCCTACTTAAGACTGCATCTTATTTGGAAGAAAAGAATATTCATGATCTCTCTTCTACAGATTGGAAAGGAAGTTCCTTGATTTGCCTGAAACTTTTGAACAGCAACATAAGCAAACCTTAAGGAAGGCACATCATGCATGAGCAGTTGGTGGTGGATGATGAAATTAAATAATTACACAGCAGAACGTAACCTCTTGAAGTCAGTCTTTTCCACCTGAACAACTTAATTTTTGTTATTCCTAATTATTTAGAGTGCCCTTCACCAAGAGAAAGGGCAAAAGTTCACTGCCTCAAAGAACTTGAAAATGAAAATCTGACTACATCCTCCTTCTGACAAGGCCAGTGTTGGTGGAACTAGTCCTTGAAATAAGCAACACACAAAATATGAAGAACTTGTAGGAAAGAAATCTGGAATATAAAAGAAAAAACAAAACACATAAGAAAGAAGTCTCTAAAAGAGATGAAGGGTAAGATGCAAAGAAAAAGTTCAGCCAAACCAAAACATGGAACATACCCTGTTAACTCTCCAATGCTCTTTTGTTTACACTCTCACAGCATTCAGGCTCAGATTGCGTAGCCCTCACCTGCCCCTCCGTAACAACTTGCAAAGCCATATAAAAACAAATAATAAAAAATAACAGAAAGATGAAAATAGGATAGAAAAGATGAAAGAACCTAAATCCCAATCTAATTTTTTATTTATGATTTTGTTTTAATTTTGTCAAATGCACTCTGCTGTATAAGTTTAACACGTATATAATTCAAAAACCCTTCACAAAATGTAAACATAAGACTTTTGACTGAACTTAATGAATCTATTTTGAACTGTCTGGGCTCTGGCAGAGATATCATTATAGTATATAGTCCTGAAGACTCGGTGTAACGATCAAAGCACTCTCAAAGTACAGTGATCAATGAAGAGCTGTTTGGCTGTCAATCCTTCAAGAGAAGCAGGAGTATCTGGCTCTGCAGAACAGCAGGAGAGCACACTGCCATCTGAGGGAGTTGCTGCCTGGTCATGGTCTCTCCAAGGTAATAATATTTTGTCAGTATTATTTCTTTCCTTACTATAAAACGAGATCTGTCTTCTGTGAACCCATTTGTTAGATTGCAATTTACAGGTTTAACCTTTCATTAGTCTCTATCCACTTTCATTAAAGCCACTAATTTGACAAGTGAATGACTTCTTTTTGAGAGGTTTGTCCTTTCCTTTCCAACGAGATTTTTTCTACCCAGCCGATCAGCATGACCCAGGCACTGGGTGTCATTACTGCCTTCTCTGCTGACAGCAAGAGGCTGAAACAGGAGAGTTCCTAGGCAAAGGTTTGCAGAGGTGCAAAGAGATTACATACACGGATGAATTTTAATAATGCTCACCTTTTTACCAAGCTCATCCATTCTCTCTTCTTCCTTCCTCACTTTCCCCTCTAGTCAAAGCTCATGCTCGCCCCTCTCTTCATGTTGGTGAGATATTCCTAACAGCATCTTTGAATCTCTTCCCATTGCTTGTCCTCCTTCTATACTTTCCCCTCCTTGATTCTCCTTTGCTTTCTTCTGTTTCATCTTTTCTCTAGTCAGGTCTTCTATTATTTGTTTCATCTTTTGTTGCTCTTTTCCCACTATGCAGTGGCTCTTTTTGTGTGCTGCTGACTTATTTTATTTTCTCCTAGCCTGAAACCATTCTTTGAAAACTCTTTCTTCTCCTGTTCCTTCCCCCTGCCGTCCCTCAACAACTTTCCCGATCTTTCTCTAAAGCACAGCAACAAAGCATATTAGAACATCTTGATAATTTTATCTAGCACCTTCTTAGTGTTTATTTCTTGATCGTTCTGCCCCCTCTTGTTTTTCTTCAAGCCAAGATAGACAACTTTTGATGGTCAAGGGCAGAGAGAGAGGAAAAAATGTGTGCACTCTTCTGAAGCTCTCATGATTCTTGCTGGAGCCATTTGCTAATTTTTATATCTATTATCTATTTTGTTTTTGTTGCCATAACAAGACCCTTCTCCTTCAAGCCTTCAAATGAGTCAGATACAGCCTTTAACTGTTCACGATCATTTTATGGCTCTTCAGTCTTCTTTAAGTAATAATCTGGAAATATATTCTACACAGCATTATTTGCAAGCTTCCCTCTCCACATCCCTTTAAGTGTTATTTAACTTCTTAACTGCCAAAGCTCAGGACATTGTATTTGAAAAATACTACTCAGCACTTCTGCACTAGAAGTCCTGTGAGAGAACAGGAAATAGATCCTCCTGAAAATGTTCATGTTCCCTGAGTAGCAGCACATAGAACGTCTGAGAGTCATTACATTTCTTCAGCTGTTACGATATGGGTGAATGTTAGCCAATACATAAGAACTGTTGGGAAACAAGCAGCATAAGTGGGGTCAGAGAGGAATGGGTTCCATTCTGTATGGTAAAGTTTGTTCCTATATACCTTCTGCTTCATACTGCCAGAGTCAATGAGCTGTGACAGGTTGTTTCTTCTCAAATCAGGTTCTGTATGGGGGGAGCAGTGCATGAAGAAAAAACTGTTAGAGCCTCCTGAGGTTATTATACAGATGAGGCATAAGCAATTGGAAAAAGGAATGAAATGCAAACTGCCATGACAAAAGGAAAAGAATAAAAAACATAAAATGACCATGCAGAGTACCAGACCAGGCAATCATGAGGGATGGAGAGAAAGAGGGGAGAAGTGGGAGGTAAGATATTTTAGCTTCTTGTTGATATTTATTTGATAATTTCTGGATGTAATTTTTCTCAATATTAAAGGTACAGGCACTTTGAAACTTAACTATGTTTTTCTCCACCTGGGAAAGTAAAGTTTCCCAAACAGACAAGTCCTAATAGACAAGAAATCACAGGCTGTTGAGATACCAGAACAGGAGCAATACAGCAAAACACTACACAGACTCATGGGAAGAATACCAAGAAGTTGCTTCACTTACTACCCCCATCTCTCACTAGATTTTGTAGATCAAGTATTTTAACAATCTGATTGGAAGACTTCAGCTGCAGGCTGATTAGATTACTTTTCTAGGTCCATAAACAACCTAAGAAATGGAATACTCTGCTTTGCATTTCAGTAAATCCAAGATCCCAGCCTTGAGCAAATTAAACTTCATATACTCTTAAATGATTGAATTATCAGTAAGAACAATCTACAACTACATTAGTAAAGGAACTCTATGATTTATGTTGCTGTTGCTGTCTTTTCTAAGGAGAACAAGGTTTTATTTTATTTTTAAATATCAATTAAGGAAAAGTTGACTGGTGACAAGAACTCTTCTAATTACTAAGTTTTCACAGTAATAAATACTTATAAGTTAAATCAACCAGCATTTAGCAAACTACTGCTCCCCCCTTTTCCCCCTCCATATACACACTTTTTTCTTTCTAAAAGCCCTCTACTGAATTAGCTGTTAGGTGCTAATTGCAAATGATTAAGCACTCACCAGTCTTACACTTCTTGCTTTAATATTAATGCAATGTATTAGCATGGAACATGGCTTGTATTAATATTATAAATGGAAGCCTGCATGGATCACTGCCTACTGTTTTGCATTACAAGGAGCATGCAGCTAAAGAAAAAGGTCCAATTTAGACCAGAAAAACTTAGTACACCATAGATTTCTGTTGGCAACAAAGAAATAAAAGGACTGAAGAAAATAAAGTTAAATACTATCTATTTATATAAACAGCATATCATTTTTTCCATAAGCAGCAGCAGCAAACATATAAAAAGATAAATTTCTCTCATTCCTCTCTGAAATAACTGGAATATATGAAGCCAAATTTAAATTACTCCATTAAGCAGATCCATGCCACAGACAAATATATTTTCTGCTTTGCTCTAAAGAGGTAACAAAGTTCTTTTTTCTGTGTATATCAAGTTCAAGGATTATACTCCATTCAAACATCTTACTTTTCCTTTCCTATTCATAGGATGCCAAAGGGTACTTAGTGGGTTTTTTAAGTATGTATATATGTAATTATTTATGCTTTCCCCAAGGTAGCTTTCCTACTTCTTCAGCTACCATGAGCATGTAAAACATAGGTAGTTAGTATGTAAAGCTTAATTAGTTTGCCTTGTATTTGTTACACAAAATAACCTGAATGCTAAAATTGAATCCAGTCTGTTAGAAATGAAAAATATTGTTTTCATTTTTCATCGCTTTGCACAATTATAAATGGACATAATAAGTTTAGATGATAGACAAATGAAAGCTCTCTGCACACAAGCTCTACAGGTTCTAAAGACAAACCCTTTCTACAAATGTGTGCATTTTCTAAGGAGCCTAAAGTGTCTCCTCCAAGATGATTTTTTTAATGCTAGTTATTGGAGAAGTATGGAAAATATGACATGCACACTTAAAAATAAATGACAGGTTTCCTCATCTGGAAAACACAATACGTCTTTTTTTAGCTTTTCTCTTGAAGTTGGTTATGAGAAAAAGCTTGTGGAAGGAAGAGAAATTATTTATAGAGTATTCTTATAAATAAGTTGGCAGGATCAATAGAAATGCGACTTTAGAAAGAGAAAGCCTGAGAGCAGAACTATGAAACAAGCAACAGAATCCTGGGATAGCTTTGCCACTACAATAGTACCAGGAATGCATAGCAGCAACTGAGAAAGGATTAATGTCAAAGCTCCAAGTTATAATCATAGAATTATAGAATCATAGAATCCACTGGGTTGGAAGAGACCTCAAGGATCATCAAGTCCAACCCTACCATCATCACTAGACCATGGCACTAAGTGCCACATCCAGTCTTATCTGGAAAACCTCCAGGGATGGTGAATCCACCACCTTCCTGGGCAGCACATTCCAATGTCTGATTACTCTTTCCGTAAAAAATCTCTTCCTAATTTCCAACCTAAACCTCCCCTGGCAGAGCTTGAGTCTGTGCCCTCTTGTCCTACTGCTAGTTACCTAATGACCCATATACATACATTACTGCTATTGACATCACTGGAAAGTTTCCACAAGGAGTAAAAGGAGAATCTTGTGCAGAGGATGCTCTTAAAGAGTGAGCAGCTCAGGAACCAACTCTCATGAGCAACTGGTGCTCCAGTAGCCCCTACTCATTTAAAAACTATGTCTGGATTCAGAAGAATTAACACAGAAACACAGTGAAAGAGAAAAGGGTATATGCTAAAGCAACAAACACAGTCCATAACAGAGACAAAGAGCAATGCAGGGGAAGGATCCTCCCTGGCAACGCACAACCACTTTTCTACCTCCTGTACACCACCTTCAACTGTCACTCTTGGGACGCTTCAAATTTAGTGCTGATTCCACACCATCGCCCACTCCTGTATACCTCAGGCATGTAAGCTGAGCCCTGTCAGCTCCAATCGCTGGCACAGGACCTGGTGCAGACCAGCAGAGAGGATTGGCTGAGCATGGGAACAAGAGCTGACTGCAGCTGCACAATATCATGTGCTGCCCCAGGTAACTGACACATCACCAGCTTGTTTGGGTTGGTTTGTTTATTCGAATTTTCTACATCTATTTCTGTTTCCTATTACTTGCTTGTTTTGACTTTAAAACATGGCATGATGGAATGAGTAGGCTGGAATCTTGTAGCTGCTGATCTCACGTACAGGTTGGGTTACCTGGAATTTGATTTGCACAGATGTTGCAGTCAAAAACATATTTATGAAGCATTGTGATTAGGAAAATATTCCTTTTTCAACAATAAAAATAGGCTTTATTAATTTTAAATCATTACTAGATTTAATAAGGGAGTATGAAGCTGTGTCCCTAATTAGTCTAATGAATATTTTGGTTATATTTTGTTCTCTATTGCATGTCATTACAGAAAAGCAACAACATTGGCACAGTGTAACTTTGCCATTTAAAGATTTCTGCTGTCATCATCCTGAAGCAACTTTAGCATAGGGAGACTGTGTTTCCAATATTTCTTATTCCCTACCAGCCATCTGAGAGAGAGACATGAGCTGACCGAATTACCCATTGTCACATAGTGATGTTGAGGCAGGTTCAAGAGTTAACCCAATTCACTTGAATCCTACTGCCTCAGTGTTCTGTCACAGAAGTTGACATACACTTGTTCACCTAGGAGGGATAGAGACATATCTACACACATCAGACATCCAGATTTTTCTGAGATGGATGTTGAAAATTCTTCACCTCCCTGTGAAAAGGTCAATAAAGGGTTGTTCAGCTTTAGCTTCTTCATTAGTCCAAGAACGCAATATAAGTAAGGCTAAATTTATGGAAATATCTAGATATATTTGAAGGTGTAACCTTAGGAAAAATATTCGTTAGATTATTAAAAACACTATCAGATTACATGGATTCTGATACAAGACTGGTATCAAGTTAGGATTGCCCTCTGAACCTTGGATTCCAGCTCTTAAATTGTTGAATTTACAACCTTGATAGAGCTTGAGATTTTCAATGTATAGTTTGGTTTTAACTGCATATACATAGAACTGTTATAGAAATTCAATGTTTGCCCATATTTATCACACAGTCACAGAAGTTTCTCAGTCTTATATTCTTAGAATTGGAAATAAAACTATCACTAAGAATATAATTTTCAATAGAAACTACTTACTACTGGAATCCTATTACTGATCATTCCTTGGAGTAAACACTGCCACTTCTGCCCTTGAATCAACGAAACTGAGCAGTTGTTTCAAGTCAGCTCCATATCTGATTATTATTCAACTCAGCTTTAATTTCTAATGCAGGACAGGAAAACACAATAGCAGATTCCCATCTCCAGTGAGGGCTGTCCTCTGGGAATGGTGTACTTCTCACTAGCAGTGGCTAAATCCTCTTTGAATCTGCAAGAAAACCACTTATTCCTTAGTGCCTTATATAAAAAAAGCAATGAGCATCACCCAGATGCCATCTTACTGGGCGCCATAGCTCACCCGTACAAGATTCTTTCATAAGTCTTTCGTTTCCTTCATTTATATTATCTGCTGCACCTAAGCGATTTGGGATAATTGACGGTAGAATTCTGCTAACATGAACTTTGGGACTGAATTGGTTTTGATTAGCAAATGTTCCTATTGCACATTGGTGACTGCCCATGCAAATACTTAAGCTTCAAAAGTGCTACTGAGGCTCTTTCTCTGAAAATGTTTGGAATATTTGGAAAGAATTCAAAACAAAGGAAAAACATAACAATAAGCAGTAAACACAAGAATTCTTGTGGTAGTAAAAGATCCAGAGGAGGCAGGAGGTTGGTATTTGACTATATGCACTACTCTGGTCAAGGATTGTGTTGTTACTCGGTATAAAATTTCAAATTCTGCTGAACTTCCCCAAGAGATTTTCACTTATTTTCCTTTTGGAAAGAACTGGTAAGTTAGCTGCTAAAGGAGTTGGTTGGTAGAGGATTTGAAACAGTGTATGGCTTTACCAAATAGGATCACTACAACTACATTGATGAATACATCACCATGGTGTAAGGCACTTGTCTGAATGTACATTATGGTGTGGCAAAAAAATCCTGCTGCCAGTCTTCTAATCCATGGGATGCCAATCACAGCAAATATATGCTTCCATTATACTATTCTTCCTCTTACACAGCACTGATTAGATGAAAATTTAGGGTATCATTCTTATTACAACAGTTCACTTTCAACAGTTAGAGGGAGTTTTATCATTTCCTTTGCAATTGTGTGTTAATGCTGAAATGCATCTACTCTCTCACTATATTTCATTCCTTTTTCAGGGTAGTAAGCAATTTTGAAAGGTCTAAAATTCCCCTTTCACAGGGCCAGCTACCTAACCCAAGTGAGCAACAGTTACTTTATTTAACGCATATCACAGAAATCTCAAGAAATTTTCCTTGAATATTAGAAACAGCTCCACAAATTTTTCATATAAATTACAGCTCTTCAATTTTCAGTATACAAAACACAACTCCTGTGCTCACTACTCTGGATAGCAGGACTGTTGGAAAAGAGATGTTTGCCTTCACTACTGATTGCATTGCAGTGAAATCTCACATCTTCTTTGCTGCCCTAGTTGAGCTGACTTCTTCAAACAGGTGGGGAAGTGAGAACAGAGTGTCAGCAATGCTTTATGTCTACAAATATTCAGTGACTTCATCTCATACTAATCTGAACCACCAAGTCTGAACTCAGGAAAAGATTTCAAATCCTGTTTAGCTTTAATTCAATAAATTACCTAAGTCCACTGAATTACTTTGGTGCCTAAACTTAAGCATAAAACATTTAAGCATGCACAGAGACAAACTGCTCTGCACTTTTGAAGCAGAGTACTCTTAAATGGAATAAGTATGAACTGAGTGTCACACTTCAGAGCTGTGGAATGAGAGTCTCATCCATTTTACCTCCTTTTTGTCTTGAGTCCTTAACAACAAGCATCTTATTCAGTCACTTCTTATTGTACCATATCAGATCTGCAAGCATTATATCTTCAAAGAGGCAAAGTGCTAAAAATGAGACAGGCTGATCATATGACTTCAAAAATATACAAGAATTTGGATAAGGAGGTGGAAAAAAACCCCCAACAATAGAGGAAAGAAGAATGAAAGCATGTGCTTACAATCCCTGGACAAGAACAGCTCTCTCAAAGACAATGTACTGTACATATGTTATTTATATGCCACCATTTTAATAGCCCTTCAATGAAAAACATCTTGTTACCATAGTAACTGCCACATTGCATGCTGTCTCTGAGACTACTACATCATCATACAAGACACGCACAGTGTTTCACACCAGTAAGTCATGGGCATGTCTGGTATTTTGCGAAAGAACAACGTGCACATATTTTCTCTACTTTAACCCATTATCTTGCATACACACTATTAATGTAAATTTCTCAACATGGAAAAGGAAAATTGTGTTCTTGTTATTTCCTTTATTGTTTTGGCAAATAGCAACATGTGCTCATAATGGCAACTCACAACAGCAGAAAAAAAACCCTTTTATTTTCAATTATTATCTAGCCTCTCCAAGCATCCACAAGTTATTTATAAGTTGGAGAAGAATTTGTTGAATTGTTTAATCTCAATTTAAAAGTGCCTACTTAATCCCTTTTGTCATTTCTGTAATACTTATTTTTCAGGATACTTTGCAGTGAGTTATGCAGGTTTGCAACAGAAATTCCCTGCAAAGAATCTCACTGTGATGTGCAGGCAGAGGTCCATCTCTGTCCTCCACTCCATCATTTGTATATTATAGGATTTTGTACATCTTACCTAAGCCATTGCATAAGTAACTTCTGTTGCCCCAACTGATCCCACATTTCTATCCAATGCCATATTTTTGTCAGTCATAACTACCTTAAAGATTTAAACCTGCATAAAAATTGGACTGAATTTTTCCTTTTGGGATGGACACAATAAAAAATGTTTTGTCATGAGCCTAAGGAAATGTTGGATGTCCATACATAGTCTCCACATGTCGAAATTCAGAATAAATTATGCAAAAGTGTCTTCATGCTGCATGCAACAACAGCTCTGAATCCTGTACACTAACATTCATTTAGTGGTACAGCTGAAGAAAACACAGAACTCTACTGGTTCTAATTTGATGAGTGTAATATCTCCAAACATTTTGTTCACTTTAAATGGGCAAGTTTATTTATTTTCAACATATTATCACACAATAACTTTTTCCTTTCCATTTTTAAATCAGAGGATAATTAACCCTGGAGCCTACCTGTGGCAAATAAACTATAAGTATTGTTGTCTACATTTACAATACAATTAGCAGAAACACCAAGCTGTTAAATTTATATCAATACAGTACTGTTAAACATAGTAGCAGATACCACACTGGGGCCATTGCTTGAAGATTTCTTGAGACAGAGAGGAAAACTAAAAACCTTCATTGCCAGACTTAAGGCTCCTGTTCTGCAGCATGTGGGTGATAAAGAGATATGACCATTTTTCACTGAAAATAAACCTCTCTCTCAAGAAAACAGGGACACCAAAATTCAAGCCAGCCTCTTGCCACATCTCAATGTTAAAAGACCCAAAAGGCTCCTATTTTGAGGGTAGATGAAAGTCAGGCAAATTTACTATATAGTCCAGGAAATGAGTAGAAGATTATTATACAGAGGGCTGAGGAGAAATCCCACCGTTGAAGGAAGGCTGCTAGGTCAGCACCAGGTCCTTTCTAGGGCTCTCTCTCATAACACAGGCTCAGCAAGAAAAACACATTTCAATTGTATGGCTTATAATCACAGTAGCAACCAGAGTTTTTTCCTAAGTTATAGAAAACATACCAAACATATTAGAAATATGACTCATCTAGAGTGATATTTTAATTTGAATATTCAAGGATATCCTGCATTGTCACTGAAAGGGACAAAACTTGCTCAACTTAAAACTTTTTAATTGACTAGAAAGTATGGAAGCCCCAAGGCCACGTATGCACATTGCACAACAGACTGTTTCTGCTTTCCCACTAAGACTCAGGAGCAGCCTTGCAGTATTTTCCTCTTACTCATGAAATTGGAACTGGAAAAACAATGAATTTCTCACACTGTACGGAAATGAGCTCAGCCCCAAGACAGATACTGTGAGCTTTAAATCCTCACACCAGAAGTTATTTCAGACCTGACAAAACATACTTGTTTATAATATTAAGTATAGGCTCTAATGGCAAGAGTCAGCATATCTACACGTTCTAGGCCACACTGCTGTGCAAAAAGGGGGACGTGGGGAGAGGGAGGTGGGAGTGGAATGTTACTGGTTTTTTCCCTGTCAAGAGTGGAAGGAACCTCTTGTTACTAGTACCAGAAAGTCTGTCCTGATCTGTTATTCCATCAAAAGACACAGGACATGAAATAAGAGCTTAAGTTAAGAAAGTTAATTTGCCTTTATAACCTATTTTAATTACAGAGTTTCAGACACAGAAGAAAGCCATGTAAAATTTTATATGTATCTGCTAATTTTGCCAGTTTTGAAAAAGAAGAGAATGAAATAGCATTTAAGACTATAAAGGGTTCAAACCTTGCTGTGGGCAGAATCACAGAATGGATCAGGTTGGAAAGGACCATAGTGGGTCACCTGCCCCACCACCCCTGCTCAAGCAGGGTCATCACAGAGCACAGTCAATAAGAATAAATACAAATCTTTAACATCTAAAAATCTGTAGATACCACGTTAGTAGAATGTTAATTTTATAGGTTTCATAGTTCACTGGTCTCCCTATGTTTGGCTGACTGTTTCAATCTCTTGTTTAATTTAATTATTTCTGATTTTACTCTGTATTCCTCAAATTCTTAAATATCATCACACTTGAGACTCCTTTGTAACTTTCTTCTCAAACCTCTTACTTTCTATTCTTCTGAACCACTGGGACAACTTTAAATGGTTATTGTCCATCAATTATGTGTTTCTTTGCTGTTTAATATCTTTAAATTCTATATTTTAGACCAAAGAAACCCCAACAAACCCAAGCCAGTTCTGCTTGCACAGAAATACATTATCTGCTCTTTTGTTGATACTAACAGTAAGGGACCAGACACTGCAACAGCAGAACACAGAATTTGTGGCAGAGTTGGAAGAAAGTGAAACAACTGGACAACACTTTGGATTTGGTTTCTTTATATTCTCAAATTGTTCTGCATTGTACAAGAGCAATATGGTTTAAAAATAATAAGAAAAGACAAGTAAGAGAACACTATTTCCTGTATTTTGTTCAATTTAGTACATAGAGTTCTTTCTACCTATAACTCACCAGCAGCGTATGGGAGAAATAAAGGGAATGTGGGAAAGAGATGGGAAAAGGAAATGTACCTTAGTCATTTTAGAAGGCTCTTAATAGCTGCTAGCAAACTATCTGGAAAAAAAAAGTGAACCCATTCCAAACCTTCATATGTTCTAAAGCCAATTTTTATTTTTATGTTTATATTTTTAGTGCTGGAGAGAACTAGTTACTCATTTAGACATCTAAGATCCATACTACCAAGACCTAACTGAATTCTGTGGCCTGTCCTCAGTTACCCATGTGTCTGAAGTGTTTTGTGTATCTTATTGGATCAAGGAGAGAAAAGTGTAGTTATGATTTCAAAATTTGCTGAAACAGCATTTATTGAAGTATGCACTCAGGATTCAGTTGTGTTTTAAATCTGCCATTACCTAAATTATAATCCTACCTTTCCAGGCATCACTCATTATCACCTGAAATTCAGGACCACAAGTGAAAAGGACTGACTGAACACATGGTTACATGAGAGTGATTTTCATAGCAAAGACAGACATGTGAAAGCTTTCAGAACTTCTTTTCCAACTCTTGTGAGTTTTTAATGATTTGGATAGCGTGGGTAGTGGAAACAGATGCTATCGTCTCTACATTTTTGGCAGAGGATAAAGCAACAAAGGCTAACATATTCATGCTGTTTGCAAACTGATGTATACCACAGATCATCTTTCCAAAATACATTTGGGCAGGACAGAAAATTTTCAGTGCTTGATGATATAAAATTATACCATTAATGTCTAAATATATCATTACTTTTTAAAAGAATATACCCCCCTCCCGCAATACATAATCTTTCCTGTTCTCAAACGGATAAAGAATAGATATCTGGGTAGCCATTTAGATTCTTTCCTCTCCCACGAAAGAAAATTATGCTTGCCAAGTGCTTGAGGATCCTCAGATGGAAGACACTTTGTATGAGTGAATTCCATTATTTATTGCTACCACGCAGCATTCAGTACATCCATAAGGTTTCCTGCAGTCTGAAGACTATATTAAGACTAGTGCAAGCAGATGTAACTCCACTGACATCAGCAGAGCTGCACTTACTTACATCAGGACTCAATGTGGTCTAAACACTGCTGTCTATGGTTTATACTTTGTCTCCTCTTGCCAGAGAAGCCTTTGCAATTTAATAATAATTGTCTAGATCTGATCCAGAACGTAGGATACACAAGATACTCAGAGAAGAAAACCGATAGAAAGCAAACATCTATCTTTGCTTCACCCTAAGCTCTGTCCTGTCCTAAAGCAGCTTGGTTTAGAGCCTTGAAAGAATTTCTACTTTAAAGATCACAAAGCAATAAAACAGTTAAGTATGAAAGAGAGCTGATAAAGGGTTTGAAGTATTGTATCTTTCATACAACACTGCACCACAACCTCTGCAACTCTTATGTATCCCTGTCCTTTGTGTTATCCCCTCTTAACTAGCTGTAGGCTGTACAGCTATGATGCATCTTGTAGCATATAAAAAAAATAACATTTGTCATGCAATAACCTGAAAGATTTTAAATTGCATTCAAAGAGATGAAAGAAGAGGAAGGTAATTCCAGAACATATGCAACATGCTATCATCTGAGATCCTAATTCCACAGCTCATTTTGCACAGGCTGAGCACTGTGTGAGTGCTCATCCTCTTTAGGGTCAGTGGGACTATATAGGTAAATATGCCTTGAAAGGTGATCTGATTTCAGAATGAGATTTTCCCAGCATTCTCATAATGCTGAGGCTCAGGAGAGGCACTAATTGATACCAAGTAAAAGGCTACTCATATTTTGGACTGACAAATACTTAAAATTGACAATAAAATGCAGGATATTTGGAGGATTTCATAGACAGTTAGAAAAGAAGCCTCAACTCAAGATTCACTGCCTGACCTTTGATCTGACTTTGATCTGCTACTGGAGAGTACTCTGGAAAGCAAGGGCCCTAATCCTAGAATCAAGCTGATATCACTGACAGCACCATCAGGGATTCTGATGAGTAAATCACACTAATGCTGTCTTGAACTGTATGAAAAACATGGGGGTGGGGAGAATCAATATTTTTCCCATTGTGGGAAACAGAAGGCCATGAGAAAGAGAATGGTGTTATTTTCTGCCTTCAGTTAGCCATGTCCAGCAACAATTAAAAACAAGACCCTTGCTATCATTTCTTCTATGGTGTGGAGAAAATATTCCGGTATGTTTTGTATTTTGGCTTTTAATAATGACAACAATTTGATTTTCCTGAGTTCTTGATTTTTATCAAAGTAATAACATAAGCTTTTGTACAGCATCTTTTGAGAACTGTGTGTCATGGGTTTTGCACTGCAGGCAGTTTAAAACCAGACTTGCCTCATACCAGACTGATACTTAAAACAGGTGGTGTTAGGAAAAAAATAAAAATCAAGTGGGCAAAAATCAAGCCTTAGTTGTATATTTTTTTTCAGTTTAAAAATACCAGAAACCTCCCTTGCCTCTTTTAAACTTTAATGCTATTTCCATATACACTATAGAAATAAGAATTATTGGGATAATCTATAAAAAAATCTATGATCTTACTCAGTTACAGTAAGCATTCTGATTCAATTCCAATGAATTTTACCACTAATCAAAGAAGCTGTGTTAAGTATGATTTGAATAAAAACATAAATGCGCATTGATTTTTAAAAATATATTTGCAGCGATTTGCCAGAAAGAGACAATTCTGTGCTATAGTGAGGTATTCAATCCAAAGCATTCACCTTTCACAATAAACATTAAGGCAATATATATTATTCCTTTGTTTGCCTTCTAACATGGTAACAGTGGCTGAACAGCCTGGAATCATGGTGGTCACTCTGCAAGTCCTGATTACAACTCGTTTGACGAGCAGCAACTACAACATAATGTTGCCGTGTTTTGCTCTTTAGAATAAGCTTTTTTTTTGGTAAGAGAGCTGCTCAAAAAAGGTACAGGTGCAATGGAGAAGATGAGGAGTATAAGACAATCACTTTTTTCTGGGATTACTGTGTACCGTAGCTAATGCTTTTTATTCTATCTGTATGCTTGAGGCAGTAAGTCCTGCCAGTAAACCTTTCACCTTTCACATTTTCTATTCAAAGTCTGTCAAGACAGATGGCAGTAAATGCCATATTTATTGAATTATGATCCATAGTACTTTACCAGAAATAAGCAAGTATTAATCAAAGTACAAAGGTTTGAAACAAGTAGAGCCAAGAGAGCTTTGGGAGGAAAACAGCTCACCAGGTATGCTCTCATCTCTCTCTCAAAACATATAGAAACATTACAAGAATTAGAAAAATTGCCAGATACCAAGTAGGGTTAGATGAAGCTTCTTTCAGATTCCCTATCAATTTTCAGAATATTTTGTCCTTTGTTCTGTGCCATGTCCACATGTTTGACATGACTGTTTTCCTGGGTAAAAACACAAATTCTAAATTGCAATTTTTTGTTTTAATTTTAGTGAGTTCACCAAACCTTTAAATTACATATGTTCTCTTTGGGCCTCTTACTGGTTTGGGGTGTTGTTTTGGTTTGGTTTTGAGGTTTGGATTTCATTTTTTTCTAAAACTCTTTGCCGCCTCTTGTGGCCTTGCTGGCTTTTTGTCATCATAACTTCATGCTTCTGCAATTTGTCTTGGCCAAAGAACAAAATCAACACTAGTCGCTGTCGGAGCACAGTCACACTCTACACTGCAGGTTGGAGATGGGACACTGCATTAAACCTGTGTCCGTGTGCTCAGTGCAGGTCCAGAAACAGTTTACTATTCATCCCCTGCCCAGGAGGATTTGTGAGCCAGCAAATAACCTGTTAAGCCAAAAGTGTATATTAGAGTTTGAATCCCTTAGTACACTACAGCTCTGGAAATGTTAAGCAATTGTGTTGAACAACAATCTTTCCTTTATTTTTTTCTTTTTTAATTGCCAAAATACTATTATTTAATACAATAGAATCTGTGAGACAAACAGATATATGATGGGGTATATACCCATATACAGCCTAGGTCTAGTCATGACAACCAGGAGAACAACCAGGAACATGCTAATGGGGCACTACAGCCCTATTAGTACCCTCACCACTCCTTATAAAGCCAACACCACATACAGCCCCAGCTATCCCACAGCACATCTGCTGTTAGAGAAACAGAAGCAAAATGAAAGACCTGGCTATAGATACATGGGAGGACACGGGCATCTATTAGAAGTAGCTGTGGATGACCTTTTCGCATATTAACTTTACTTTATGAGTGTGGTTTAAATACTAACCAGCAGGTAATTTGTTCATGCACTTGCATGCTGAATACCTAGAATCGAAGACATCAGTTAAATCATACCAGACTTTGCGGAAGAAACTCAGACTTAAAAATTCTGTTTGGTTCAAGTTGGAGCCAAAAACCTGTAAACATCTACAGCAGATGAAAGAGTTTCCTCTAGTGAAATCCCACTAGGTGTTTTTCCAATAGCAATTCTCATTTAACAAGTGCACTCTGCCATGCAGGTGGGACCTGTTATGAGCAACAGCACATTGGAACATAAGCCTTGTGTAATTAATATTTATTACTTACGAATATTCATTTTATTTATGCCTTCATAGCCAGCTCCATGCTCTACTAACCAATGCAGTAGAAAAGTAGTAAAAGATTTCACTAGCTATATACACCTTCTACTGTCTAAAAAACATCTCCAAACACCAAAATGCATACATTTATGATAACTTTAAATTAAATAGAACAAAATATGAACCGATTTATCACTTGTCATAAAAGAAAACAAAACAGTGAGTGACTCCAGATGATGAATACACAAAAATGTCAACAGGAGGCAAATTACAGTCTGAAGGAACAGCTCACAGAGCTGATTTGCCCACATACCTGATATTACTGCCCAGAAAATTTGATGCGAGCTTGCTTACCTGCTAATGAAAGGGAAGTGAGTTACCCTGCAAACACAGGTATTTGCAAAATTACACACAGCTTATGCACAGAGGTCAGAGCAGCTGGCAGGCTGCTAATTACTCACAAAGTTACTCCACAGTAACCCAGCAATGCGTTTGCATTCTGGACTCTGCAGCATATGCAGCTTGAGGCACCACAAAGCCTCTCCACTTATTAACAACAGGCAATGGCTTGTTACACAGGGTGGTTATTTACAATTAAAGCTGGTTCTTTTCATAGGGAGCTAGCACAAGACCTGAAGAATGTGTCATTTCATAGGACACACATTTCTGAACATACAGAATTTGACATCTATATAGCACCTTAACCTTCTTTGTATCCTTTCCTACTAAAGTACTGCAGTAATTGCTATTCTTCTCTTTTCCCACGAAAGCTCCATGATACTTCTTATAAAGAAAAATGTTGATTTATCTGCTGATCACTGTTTATTATTACTAGTAGATTCGTTTCCCTAAGAGCATTTTTGTGGCATTTGTCTGGTATGTTGGCATTTAAAGAAACTGTGGTTTGACTCAGTAAAGTACTTAACTACTTAAATTTGGTTCTGCTGCAATCAGTGAATTATAGTGCTTGTGTAAATGCTTTGCTGAACTAAGGCTTAACTAATATCATGAATTCTGAAAACCTAAATTTCCATTTTGTCTCCAACAGCACAGTAGCTATCTGAAAGGCCAAAATAAATCTTAGGCATATCCTACTCCAGTGGATGATAAATATTTTTACCTTTTCTCATATATATGTAAATAAAAGTATATAAATATATAAATGCATGCTGAAAGATTTAGATATTTAAGAACCAACATTGTCACAAAACATCTAGTATTTGTTCTCTCACTTGCTCAACTATTTTTATTTTAACACAATTTTTCAAGAATATAGAAAAAGCTCTAAAACTTAACACTTCTAATTTTTGATTTATTACTACTACTCCTATATTCTAATAAGAACTGTAAATAAAATTTAGGCTTTAGAGCAATCTTGGATATCAAACCACTCAGAGAATTTCTGTGTGCTTCTGCATGAGATGGCAAGTTCTACCAAGTTTTTGCCAGTTTTAGTTGGTGAAGAATTTCTATAATGTATCTATTTTTCTGTTATTATTCCTGGTTGACTTTTGCCAGGCCTGTGAGAAACATAGAAGAAATTTAAATTTGCATAATATTTAAGTCATGCTTTTGCAGTTTTTAAGACAAATATTTGTTTCAAAAATTAGATATCACCATTCTACTAGCACGAGTTGCAAAGCTGTGATATGATATAGCACTACACATGTAAATCTGTTCCATAAGGTTTTAGAATCTGTCATCATCGTTGGTTTTTTTTTCCAGGACATTTTTATCTGTTGGAGGACAATGGGTCAAGCAGCAAAAACTAAGCAGTTACTCCAATATAAACTTCTCAGTTATTTGCCATCTGCAGTTATTTGCATTCAAGGCTGGGAACAAGGAAGATTAGAATCTAGTCCATAGATAGCTTATGGAATAACCTACTTGGGAAATCTCATGTCAGGGCTGAAGCAATGAAAAGTGTGGGGAAAAAAATCCAACAATACAAACTCGAAAAAAATAGTTTGAAATGTCTATTTTTCTGTTTCTCCTTGTATTTCAATCCCAGGTTGTTTATTACTAAATACTGAGCACAAGAAACCTGATGCACAGTCATGTAAATTCAACTTTAATGATACACTGAAAAATGTCTTATTGTTTCCACAATCAGTATCTTTCTGGATGTAAGAGAATTTATAGGATTCTGAAATAAAGCCTTAAATCCATTATACTTTTCCTACGCAAAGTAAAGGCTGATTGCTAAGGACAACAGTAACAGTGTTTTGGTGAACTACAGCCCCCACTCGTCATTAGTGGTCAGAAACTAAATTAGGTCTCCCAACATATTTTTTCATATGTATTCTAAACAATCTTCTTGTTATTTGACCCATGTAATTTCAGAAAATAGGCTGAATGTTGGTAAGTTTGACAAAGCTGCAGTAAACCAGACTGCTCTACGACTCTGTTTCTGATATATTCCTAGATTAAAATAGCTGGTAATTTACATCCAAAGATGTAAAATAAACAACTCATGAGGCATTAAAGTTGGAAGCACAACTCCTGCAAAACTATGAATATCTTATTCACTAGCATCAACAATAATTTCATCTAGATTGCAGTCTTCACATTGTAGGCATTGAAGGGATATTAAATACAACAATATTAACTTCTACCTTTGTTATCAAGCAATACCTCTTACTCTTTGAAATTGAAAACAACAGCACAAAAATAGAAGTAAAGAAAGAACAACATTACCAAAATTAACTCTGAAAATCCAGAAGATATTGGTGTTTGTGAGTCTATTGAAGTACTTAAATGAAAACTACTCTAAGCCTTAAAAATACAGGTAGATTGTAGCCCTAGTTATAAAGTGAGAACATTTCTGATGCAAAATATTAAACCATGCTGAGTGAAATATATTACACACTTGTTCCAGGCTGGAAATTCATAAAGATTGTTTATTCTTTACTGTGTTTAGGTACTTTTGAGAACTCAAATTAGAAGGAGAAAAATAGAGAAAGAGAAAAACATTAGGTATTCGATATTTTACTATCAGCCTCTTGGTTTCATTTAGTGTTAACACATATATGCCTTAGTGCTTACAAAGAGTTCAAGGAACATTGGGTGTTATTAGATTGATAACCAACTCATATCCCCAGCAGGTGGCTCATAAATACTTAACTATATGCAGATTAGTTGGGAGAAGATAGGCCTTATTTGTGGTTTTTAGGTCATACTAATATGATTTTCTCTTTCAAACAGAACTAAATAGATGTGTCAGAAGGGGTAAAATTCTTAATGGAAGAGAACACAAATAGTTTCTAACCTGCTGGTAAGGTTAGAAATGTCACAGGCTGTTGTCATTACCATGGAACAGAGAGCTCTTCATCATTTCAAATGCCTTTTCATATCCACAGGTAGTCAGATAAGTGACCATTACCACGTGTAGCAAAAGGACAAACTGACGAGATTCAGCTCATTCATTTTTGCCTCTCCTGTACACTTCTATTGTTTTTTTAAGTTTGCACTTCCCTATTGATTGTATGGTGGGAGTGGTTCACTCTTTTCTTCACCAATAAAACACTCTATGTACAACAAGAAGTGTGTCTTTTGGAAAGCTATTTTCTCAAATTTTAAGCAAACTGTATTCATTCTCATACTTTGAGACAGTAACTGCCTGGCACACTACTCATGGGGGCACAGTTCTGTCAGAGACTAAAGGCAGAATCAAAAGGAAGATTTAAAAAAAAATATCTTTGATGATGTTTCTCTACATTATTATTTTTAAGCAAGATAAAGAAATAGATTGAAGTTAAAATTTAGCAAGTGAAACAGTGATATAATCAGCTAATTTATAATACTGACAGATCATAGAAGAATATCAATCATGAGTCATGATATGATCAAGGCAACTGACCTGATGTATCATTCAAAATATTTTAAAGACAATCCATCACATTCAGTAAATCAGAGCTATTAAAAATAATTCATAGCAAAGTAACATCTTAAGCCGTTAAATATAGTTATAATCAATTTTTGCATTCAATATATTCAGTAGGTCTCATATATACAAAAACATATATATAACTTGAACAGGCAAAATGCAGCAACCCGTGCCGTGTCCAACATAAGACTGCAAACACTCCATCTCTTAGTAAATCTGCTTAAAAATTATAGAGCAGGAAAGTCAGTGGTGTGCACAGTTCATATCTATGGTTGTTGCTGCCTCAGGACAGGCAAAAACACCTCTAGTCAGACAACTGGGTTCCTTTAGGCACTAGCAGCATGTCTTCATTTAGTTTGATTTCAGTAAGTGAGCTTTCAACAGTGACTGCAGTGCAAGGTTGTAATTATGTCTCAGGAGTGAAAAGGCACCAAAGCTCAGGTTCTGCAAAGACTTAGAGTTGTGCTTAGCTTTCTGCACTGTAAGAAAACACATTCATCTCCATGAAAACACTGCTCCCTGTGCACGCAAACACATGCATAAGTCCTTGCTGGACTGAGAAGCAGGCTGGAATTTCAGTCATTTTCATTTTTATTTCAGTCATTTAACAGTGCACACTTGCCAATTTTGATCAAATTTTACCAGTCCAGTAAAAATGAAAAATTTTTGTCACTCCTGGCTTCGACTAATGCTCTGAACTCCTGACTGTTCTGGGCCCAGCAATAATTCTAGCCCAAAATGACAGTTTTCATACCACTCAAAAGACAGATCAATAGAGTAATATTCACATTGGCACAGATGGACAGAGAAAGGCCTAGTGCACTGTATTTATTGGGCATTGAGTTTTGATATGATCAGCTGTTACCAAAAGCTCACACTGCAGCTGACACAGAAGAGTATGAAGTGATGGACACAGAATAACCAATCTGTTAGACCTGCACTGAATGACAGAAAGAGCAGGGGTGTAGGCTGCATAAAAGGACATGCAATTTTAAGTCATATAGGACTTATCATTCCTAAATCGATTTGATGAATGACAGTGTTCCACTAATAGTGCAAAGCAGTTCATCTTTCAAACAAAACAGCAAGTTTTTAAGATAGGGGGTTATCAGGGTAGCAAACTGGCAATATTTCTATTTTGTCTGTGCCAGAACCCTGTTGCTATTGTGACACTAGGAGAAGCAGAAACATCCAGGAGCCTGAAGTAATGATGATATCAGCCCCTTCCTGTATCCATCAGGGACTATTGCAAACCAATCTTCCTCAGATTTCCTGCTTTATTCTGAATGGGTTTTCCACCCCAAATTACCTGTTCTTCCTTTTTCTCTAGACAAATGATGCAGTGGCAAGTACCTGGGAGTCTCCCACACATAGAGAGCAAGGGAGAATCTTCAGCATCAAAACATTTACTGAGGGAAGTAAGAGTGTATGTTGCTTATGACCCTTTAGCTTACAGCACTTGCAGAGACTCACAAAAGTGCTCACATTTCAGATAAAATCAGATCTTCCAGCCAATCACTGAGCTCTTTAGGCCTTTCCTTACATACAAGCTGCACATTTGCACAAGCACCACATACATGCCCTAATCTTCTCACAAAGGCAAGTTACTCGATCCTTCCATGAGGATATGGAGTTTCATACCTGGGTTTTAGGAGCTTTCTTTATATGTCTGAAGAGGAGTGCCTGGTGCCCAGGATTTCTCTATGGCAGTACTGTGTACAGGGAAGGAAATGGGAAGAAGTTACGGGAAAACTGTATTCTAAGGAAACTTAAGAGTTTGCGCAAAACATCAATTGACTTCTGCCTTCAGACACAGACATCTCCTAGTATGTATTGTCCAGGTGTTACACTGGAAGCTCTGTTTCCTAGGTGAGCCTGATATAAAGAACTCAAATATAACATTACAATCATGTATAGGTGAATTCACTACTAGTCAAACATTTCACTGAAGGTAAGTGTACAAGAAGACTGATAAATACAAGATCTTTTTAATTGATTTGTTAGAGGCACTGAACTTTTCAAAACTATGCTAATTTTGAAATGGAAATTGCCTAGCAGGGGTACTTAAGTTGCAGCTGGGTTGCTTATCACATCCACTGTATTACTAGTATACAGCAATGTAAAGCTAAATTGGAAGCATTATTCCAGCTTTCATGGTAGACAGCACTATCATTATGGTCACATAGAGTTCCGTTTAAAAGTTCTGTTTTCACTCATGATCATTTGCTGGAGAAGATTATATGGGAGTGGAGGGAGAGCAGAGGCAGGAAGAGTGATGAAATTCTGATGGTTCACCTCTGTAAGTAAATTATTTAATTTTTCTTATTTGAAATACATAAAACTGCTTGATTTACAACTGCAGAAAAAAAGGATAATTTCTCCTGCTTCTGCTCACAACACCATCCATTATCCATACTACACTTTTAATTTTCTACTTATAGAGAGAAGTATAGAAAAGTTATATAATAAAATAACAAAATAGAAAATAAGGTAGTTGCAAAATGTAAGCTATTTAGGGGACATGTATTGCACCATTACACTGCACTAAACCCATGTGTGATGACTGGGATGTGAATTTAATATTCACACAAAGAAACCAATGAAAGTAAAAGTTTAATGTAAAAATCTTAGCAGACCCTTATCCAGTAACTAGTAGACTGTCTTCTTTACACACACATCCCTCTTTACTCCTTTTTTTATCTACTTTAATTCTACAATTTCATCAAGGCTATAAGGAAAAGAGCTGAAGCTCTGCTAAAACATTCTAATGGCCTGTAAGATGCTGTCCTTTTCTGTTTTACCTATCACCACTTTTAAGTAAAAAGTTATTTTATGCTTCTCATGTAGAACACATCTCCACTGCACATTTCCTTCTTTTCTTTTCCTAGCTAATAACTTGGAGTAGGGATTTAAGTTAAATGGTTCTACACCTTGACCTCCATCTTGATGTGAACCATAGGTGGCAGAGACTGTATTAGAGTTGTCTCAGAGGTGTTATGCAAAAGATTTCAATGCTTACATAGTAAAGAAAATTGTACTTTAGTGCTAGCCTGCTGAGTATGCATTATAATTCTCTAACTATTTTCAGCAAGGTGTTTTATGGGATTCAGTGTTTTCAGATGCCATATATTCGGTGTGAGGTGGCACTAAATTTTCCATGTAAGCTTCATTAGCTAGGTATACATGTGAAATTTAAAATTTTTCTTGTACTTTACACAGAAGTATGCCAACTGGCTGACAGAAGATTTAAATCTTAGACCCGAAACTAAATTCTTCTCCTTTTTTTAAAGAAATTGTCTAAACAGTGTGATTCAATATAGTTATGCTGGGGAAAATACATCACAGATGAAAATATTGCCTGTTATAAACATACAGACTGCACAAATCCAATAAAATCTGCTAAAGTCATTTCTGTTTTACTTGAGATCAGTCTGATGATATTACTCCAGACCCTAATACAGCAATCAAAGACCCCACTTTAACATAATGGATTGTGGGGCTGGAGTTACTCTTTATAAAAGAGAAACCCTTCCTGAGACCTGAAACTTGTCTTGCGATACAGAACTCACCATGTCCAATGTTACCTCGTCATAACTTTTTTCAGTTGTACACAAAGGAATAAAGGCAGCCCTTTCCTTCTAATTATTTACCTTCAGTCTGTAATTACATTATGTAATACAGATGCTTTCTAGATATGTCTATGTGTACATACACAATCTCCTGTCATGTGGTCTTTCTGTGTGCATATATATAGATATATATGTATACACACATACATACACACAAACATGTCTATATATGCACACATACTTACCAGGCCAAGTACACCTATGAGCAGGAATCTCACTGAGCAGCAATCCAAACCCAAGATTCATTGAAAACTGTCATCAGGAGGATTTCAGATTTTCCAAGATACTTGTCCTGAATATAGTTTAGTGTCTCTTTGTGTCTTTTAGTCCTTACCTGTTAATATACTGATGAAAACCCAAAACTTTGTGTACACCATCCATAGAGCAGAGCTGTTAGTGCTCCATCAGAGAGCAAGCACCCCTACTCTGCTTGCTGTGGGATTCATTAATTTTTTAGTTACTTTTGATTCCCAAACCTTTCATGAAGAAATTCAAAACAAGAAAATCTCTGTTTGCTTAAGTTAATTCCGATCTTACCCAGCTAGGGGAAAAAAAATTTTGGCTTTGTTCACTCAGGTTGGATATTAGGAAAAATTTACTCATTGAAAGAGTAGTCAAGCATTGGAACAACCTGTCCAGGGAAGTGGTAGAATCACCATCCCTTGAAGTGTTCTAAGAATGAGTGGATGGGGCACTTTGCATTATGGCTTAGTGGGCATGGTGGTATTAGGTCAAAGGCTGGACTTGATGATCTTGCAGGACTTTTCTAACCTTAATGATTCTACAATTCTAGTAAGCTAATTCAGAAAAATAGGAATATCCCTGTTTCCTTTGGAAGCCAAAATTAGAGGGGTTTGCCATTCAGAAATTTTAATGCCTTTTTTTTTCCAGATAAAACATTATTAAAATGAGTTGCACATATAATTCCTCTTAATATTCCATTAGGCAACTGTGCTGAATACAGTTTTATTTGCATGTGCTATTTACAACCTATACGTACCAATGTTCGCTCCGGTTCATTTAACACACATTTAGATAGGAATAAAACACAGTACAACTACAGCAAGGTGGTGTATTTGGAGAGCATATTCAAACTATCCCGAACAAGTGTAGAAATTTACCCCAAAATGGTTTAAACTAAGAATTTAGTAGAGCAAAATGTCCTTAGGTATCAATGATAAATTTGTTCAACAAAAGTATCATATTTTCATTTTGCCTTTCATACAATGACTCCCATCATGCTTTACCCTAGCAGTCTGACATAATGAAGTAGGCTAATGAACCATTGATAAGGAATACTAGTTAGTCATCACATTCCTTGGCCAATCCATACCACAAAAAGAGTTTGGTTCAGATGTTAATTCTTCTTGTGTTCGTAAAATTCATATTTCTAAGGAACATTATTTCTACTTACCTAAAATCTCTCTTCATCAGTGTTATTTTCCACCTCTCAATTGCCATTGTTTCCCCAACCTTTCCCTGCTTTGTCTGGTGTGTTCCAGCAGTATATTCTTTCAAGTACTCTTTTTAAACATGACTGCTTATCCAGAACATTTGAGTGTTTTATATCTAACTCAGCCACTTCCCGGCACACACATTTCAGAATTTTTCTGAGTAATTTTTAACCTTTGTTCAGCTTTTACTGTCAGGATATAAGTCTCAATATGTATCAGATATTTCATGTGCCATTAAAATACCATATGATCATATTAACTTTCTTTATCTGACTGTACCAGTTTTTCCACATGAATGGAAGTTTTTGCTGTCTTCTCACTAACCCTACAAGTAAGAATTTACCCCACTATCCCAGAATAACTGTATCTTGGGTTTCGGCTCAAGTTTGCACTTCAATATTATATTATCACATTACACTCTAACGCAGGTGCCATACCAAGAGGGGGAAAAGTAATTAAAAACCTTATATGCAATGGTTAGTAGTAAAAGAAATCCTAAATGAATCTCCAAAACTATGACCACTGAATCCTAGTTATTAAGACAGTTTAAGATTATCTTTCAATGCCTGCTACTCACAAGAAATCCCATTTTGGGGAGAGAGAGAGAGAAGGAGCATTTATGTAGATGTATGTCAGTGACTCAGAAATAGAAGCAATAGAGTAACTAAAACTAAGTTTTAAAATTATAAAATACCAATCGCGACTGAGTTATGAAAAAGTTGCTTTTAACTGTTTCATTAAAATAATTGGAAATAATATGCACAACAATTACCATAGATATCTAAGACCCCACAAAGCTCTGTCCTTAATAAATGAGGCTCATCTGTAGTAAGTGGCTTGGTACAACACCGGTGCTTCTAATCAACTTTGGGATAGCTGAGTTCCACAGATTCAATTTATTTCATTAACTTACAACTGCTTACTGTTCATGGTAGATGGTCAAATTATATTATTTCTGACAACACTAAATAAAATAAATAAAAGAAAATGAGGCACATGATGTATTACCAGGATAAGTCATACAACAAAATGTAGAGAGATGAAAGCCTAGAGCAACAACACTTAGCACACTTCATTTGATTCCCATCCATCAGCTTCAGTGCCAGTGGCTCAAAAGAATGCAAAGGTAAATGAACACCAAAATATGATATACAGCACTTGAAAAAAACATCATGCAGAAATAAATCAAAATTCTTAGTGCTATCTTAGGCAAGGTTTATTCAGAGTATAAGACTTCTATAATAATATGCTGCTAGTGTAAGAAAAAAAGTACAAATGCAGTCATAAAAAATCCAAATAAATAAAATAAACCCATCCATAGCTAAGCCTGTCTACATAAGGGTCAGGGGTTGGATTTATATTTTTTTCAGTAGGTAGTTATATTCATTCCATCCTAAAGAGGATGCTTAGTCACCTAAAACTTCAGCTGTGACTCATGATGCTGACTGCTGTCTTGTTTGCCTCAGTATTCACAACTGAGAGGTTCTCTGTCCTCTTTTTTTCTTTAAAGATTTGAGATAGCCTTCTGACGGGCTCACAAGTCATATGCCCTGTGGGTCATAGCTCAGGGGGTTGCAGACAGGGAGTTTGCAGCTAGGAAAGTCTCTTAGCCTTTGCCAGCTCCTGTATAGCATGGTGGTTCTCCTGTTCAGGAACAGCTCATGCCAGATGTATCTATTTGATAGGCTGGTCAACTGTACAATGTGCTTGGGCCTACACTTGTGGGGAAAAACTTGGGGTGCTCCTTGCTAAGGGGTGAGGTAGAAACCATGGTAAAGCCAACAGGGAAGGGAAAGAGAATAAAGCATAAGACCTGAAAGATCTCAGCATACACAAAATAGAATTTTCCAACAGCCTGCTTACCCTGGAGCAAACAATTCAGCTGCTGTCACAAGCTGCATATGCCAGCACATGGCAGGAGTGAAAGCAGCAGACATTGCCCAGACAAAAGCAGGGAGCCATTTGTGTAGAGGCCAGTTCATCCTCTGCCTTGCAGAGTGACACCAGCTCACACTAAAAGATCTCAGCATACACAAAATAGAATTTTCCAACAGCCTGCTTACCCTGGAGCAAACAATTCAGCTGCTGTCACAAGCTGCATATGCCAGCACATGGCAGGAGTGAAAGCAGCAGACATTGCCCAGACAAAAGCAGGGAGCCATTTGTGTAGAGGCCAGTTCATCCTCTGCCTTGCAGAGTGACACCAGCTCACACTATTGCCCAGGAAAAGTTCTTGTACATTTCTTCTACAATCCGTAGGGGAGGTTTTCTCCATCTCTTCTAACAATTTTTATGAGCCACTGTTGGGATGTACTAGCCTAATTAAATGCATAAAACCTTCAGTAAAACCACCAGGTCTAAGAGAAATCTTAGGGGAAGCACAAACAACTAGGCATGTATAGCAGGTTTGTCCTATGTGAAAAAAGAAAAAGTTAAAACGAACCTTTGTGTGCCACACTGTATCCAGGTCAGTCCTGTCTAGACTATCCAAAGCAGCCACACTGTGCAGCATTCCTGGACTAGTAATATTGCACAACTATATCAGCATTCATTATCGCACTAAGTTTACAATGTTGATTGGTTTTGCTTTCAACAGTCAGAACCCTTTCTCGAGGTTAACTAGTCCATAACTGCACCTTGAATATTTGATTTCCTTTTTTTCTTAATTGCATGTAGAAGCAACACGCTGGAATGATTTTTGACCACCTACGGCTACATTTCATAAGATTTATATCCAGTTCTTTTATTAACAGACTAAAAAGCAACAGCAAAGAAAAGCTTTGATGATAATAATAAAAAAACCCTAAACCTTATTTCCTACCTGTAACATCATTCCCAGAAAGATATTTTCCTAGTGTTTGCTCCACAAATGCTTTTTATATTACTGAAACTTAAATTGTAATACGGTTGCAAGTAGGGATGAAACATTAACAAATTTCAGCTACTAGAGCTGTATGAAGTTAAGATTATACATTTCAAAGGTTTAAATAGGTGTTTGCCTAAGAGTAGCAATCTCTATGGAAAACAAGTTTGAGAAAGAAAACAGCAGTTGGATTTTCATTCTATTATCATTGAAATGGCATGGGGCTTTTTTTGCTAATGACAGAATAAATCAGAATTTCAGCTTCATATTCACAGCATTTCTCCTAGTTATTCTGTGTTTGATGCAAAACTGAACAGCAGCTGAAGAAATAACTCACTTTACAATAAAATGTAGTCTGCAAATTTGAATTGGTCAGGCAGCTGGACTAGATGATCGTTCTAAGTCCTTTCCAACTAAAATATTATATTGATTTTAGCTGAAATACTACACATGAATAAACAACCCCCCCAAAAAATGTGATTTAATTTATGATTAGAGCTACAATAAAAAGAATCTGAAGGTAGTGTTCTTATTGAGGTGGGAAAGATGATAAAAACAATCCAGGGAATTACAAATTCATGATCCTCATTTAAGTACTTAAGAAAATTGTTGAGACAGTCATTACAGATGTCATTACAAAGTACCTGAAGCACAACCAGCATAACTTTCTGTAACTGTTAACTTTGTT
Source organism: Acanthisitta chloris (assembly GCF_000695815.1). Classification (NCBI taxonomy): domain Eukaryota; kingdom Metazoa; phylum Chordata; class Aves; order Passeriformes; family Acanthisittidae; genus Acanthisitta; species Acanthisitta chloris. Next base: position 91,827 of record NW_008659071.1, read on the forward strand.
TAACATACTAGACTCCTTTGAAAAAGTTAGTGAAAGGGAAGAAATTTAGATATAATGTAATTTAAGCAATTTACAATGAAACATCTCTCAGGTTTATTATGGTGAAATAAGGGTAAAATTTAGGAAATAAAAATAAAGAATTACAGAATGAAACTTACAGCTTTTGGCATGAAAGCTATTAAGTATTATTTGGGGCCTGAATGCACATTTTCCCTTCCCCTTCTGCCCTGAAGCAGGCAGTCTCAACACTGTATGGTTGAGCCATTAGGTTTATCTTAGGTCTTTATAACCTAAACAGCTTCTCAAAATCTTTCTCTAACTGAAATGTGGTCTTTTCCTGCTCACTATGAATTTGGAGCAAACCTTAATACAATGTCTCTCACACCAGCAATAGCCCTACAAATACACCACCCCAGCAACAACACAGAGATATAAACACAAATTTAAAGCTCATGGCTGATGAGAGAATCTCTTCTAGTGCTCATCACACCCCAGAATTATTTCCTACCTGCATAAAACTGTTGAAAATAAAATGCCTGATGTCTATGATTCAGTATTCCTGCACTGCTGTCAACTAGCAATTAAAAGTTGCATCCAAGAAAAATGATCTATATATACACACAAGGACTAGTAGAAGTAATTATGGAGTTGGTTAAAATCATAGAATGTAAAAAACCCAAACCACCCTCTGAGGTGGTTAATGCAATTTGCATTAGGCATCTTACAAAGATCTGGAGGCTGAAGCTCCTGGAGCTTGAATTGCAGCCCCTCCATAGCTTTTGTGGCTGTTGCATCCAAGAAAAATGATCTATATATACACACAAGGACTAGTAGAAGTAATTATGGAGTTGGTTAAAATCATAGAATGTAAAAAACCCAAACCACCCTCTGAGGTGGTTAATGCAATTTGCATTAGGCATCTTACAAAGATCTGGAGGCTGAAGCTCCTGGAGCTTGAATTGCAGCCCCTCCATAGCTTTTGTGGCTTTTCACACTGCACAAGGAAGGTGTAAATGCCAGTGTTCAGATGTGGCAGTGTTTACACCCACAGAGCACAGCTCTGGATGTTGACAGAATTCAGCTCAAAGCACTGTCTCATCCAGCTGATCTTTCAGTTCAATGTGCCACTTTAAGACTAGAAGTGGTAAAAGCCATCAACTCTATTGCCTCAACATCTGTGAAAAGTTCAGAATATACTTTAATGTCTTTCTAACTGGTTTAATAAAACCTATAATTAACTAAATGAGGATCATAAAACATCATATATGTTTTATATAAAATGCAATCTGACCAAAATATGTAAATAACTTCTCCATTTTCCTCTTGGGAAAAGCATCTGAGGTCCATGAAAGTATTAGTAACTCATGGCCTCAGTATAGTTTCAAACAGAAAATTCTGAAGGAGGACAGATATTTTATTGTTATAACCATTAACATGATTTACAAGTAATCCTCACAGCCCCAGTAGAATGGGCAAACTGTAATCTATGTTAATCTAGTAAATTAGTAGCTTGAATGATACTCAAAAGCATGACACTGGCAACAGCAAAACTGGAAAGACTGTCAGTTCCCAGGGGTTATTCATCCTCAATGCTCTCCCTGCAGCTTCCTCCGCAGGGCTGGAGCTACCAGTGTGTTCCTGCTGTCACCAAGACTCAAAGAAATTGGAGGCTGGCCATGAGATCTCATGCTCTCCTGAACCTCCTCAGCATTCCAAGTTACACACATATATGAATGAAAGCAAGCAGTGAGGAAGGGAAGGATTGGAAAACCAGCAAAGCTCATTAAAAACCCTGTGAGTTTCACCATCAGGAGCTGGAAGTGTGCAAGCAGAGAAGCCCTCTGCTCAGAGCCATGCAAATGACCCAAATTTAAATTGATGATACCTTCAAGGAGAATTACAAATGCTAAACAAACCACAGTGAGCCAATAACTCACAAATATCTCTTTGTCAAAATATTTATCTCTGTCAATTCAGAAAATTTTGCACACAGTTCAGTATGATAACCATTTTATTCATTGACTCTATCAGTCTACTGTCACATCTTCCTTGCTCATAAACAACTCTGTGTCCAGATTCAACACTCAGAAGTCAAAGCCACAAGGCACCTGCTCATCCCTAGCATGGAAGAAAGAACATTAGTCTTAATCCACTGCAAATGCCTATGGAGAACAGACCTAAACTTGATGCTTTCTCTCAATATCTTCCTTTTTCTATACATTAATTCTCTGAAACATTTGAGGGGGTGGGGTTGACAAAAACAGCAGTGAAAAAATCATTATAAAAAAAAAAAGGAATATTTGCAGGTTACTCAAATTAAAAGTAGGGGCTGTCTAACTCCAACAGAAAAAAAGTCACAAACCCACAAGTGTTCTTATGAGTGGGAGGCAGGGTACAATATAAGGAAAAGGAAGGGAGTGAAAAATAAACAGTAAAGAAAATACTCATCAATTCTACTCACAGTTTTGGAAGAGAGCAGACCATTTTAAAATAAAGAGATTATAAGAAACTGTTATTGACCCCAAGGGATGGAGAAGAAAGCAGATCAGGAAATGTTTACATAGATAAGAGTGGTATGTAAAATGGCTGGTCTATTGCCCATGAGAGGTTTCAATTACTTCTCCAATCAGCACAACAGTGGGATTACAAAGAAAGCATTCATTTTCCTGGACCTGGGACAGAGTCAACAGGTCTGAAAAGACATTCTGGAATTAGTTTAAGGAATTAAACCAAATAAAATGGGCAAATATCTATAGTTTAGTGTTAAGAACAAAGTTTCAAATATACATGGCTAAAAACCCTTCAAACCAAAAAGCATATAAGTAGTAAAACTTTAGCAGATAAAATTCCTGGAAAAACTTGTTCAGATTAAGTAGTTTAACACAATTCATAGGTCAAGTTTACTTTCAAATCAGTGAAAGCATGTGCAATTCAGTTACAAGATAATTTATAACTTGTACTTTGCTTTCATTAGTACTCATCTCCAACACTATTTTGTTTAAATGAGAAACAACACATTGCACTGAAAAACCTATGAACCCTATGAAAACCTGTGTACTCTTCAGCAACATTAAAACTGTACTACTAATCTTTCAATGCTAAAATAAATGACTGGAAGATTTTGTTGCTCTGAGGTCTCAGTACTTTAGAGACTTAAATGTGTAACGTCATGCAGTTCATATGTTTCCAAGATGCTTCTGAGAGCAGCAACCTTTACAATACTATAAATAACACATTAGCATCTTAGCTGAAGGCTATGATACAAATTGAAGTAGCTAACCTCATGCTAAGAGAATTGGGAGTATTCATGCAATGCAGTACCCAATTTGAGGGGTGCTAATTTGCAGAGAAGGACCAGTAATTTCTTCCATCACTTAAGATTCACAATTCTGTCTACACTTTGCTCATACTTCTAAACCTCAGTTCAACAGCTCCAGGGGGTTCAAATTACATTCTCTTTCTTCCTTCTTTCCCCAAACTTTCACACATCTGTACTCTTAGTCCACTCTTCACTCAATCTCCTGCTCCCCCCCTCCCCATAAACACATTTTTCCTTGTGCCATTTCCACTCTGGCTAAATCAGACTTGTACAAACTTTCCAGAGTTATGCTACATTTGGAGGTAAATAAAGCACTCAATAATTTTACTGAAAATGACAGGTGGTCCCAACAGGCATGTGTTCCCTAACTAGCAGCCTCATTTACTCCTTTCCCCTCCTCATCCTATTGCCTCCAGTAGCATTTTGAATGTTCGTATTTTAAATTTAAACTCCGATTTAGTATTTATTAACTTCTGTCTCATTTCCTGCTTAGATAATATCTATGCATTTCTCTCTTCTAAACTTTCAACATGAGACAATCCTTTTGTTGTGGCCTTTGACTGTCTACTAGGCGAGCTGGTCAAGAGTAAGAAACCCATCAAGGGGAAAAGACAAACAGAAATGACAAACAAAAAAAAAAGCATAACAAAAAGCCAAAATATTATTTTGCCTGGATGATGCTCTGATTCTCCATCTCTGGCAAGGCTTTTCACTTCATAAACTGATCAAAGGCTCAGGCAGTGAGTTTCATTCTATGTTCAAATGGACACCTGGCTGTTACAGGGAGAGGGCTGCAGGATCTCCAGGCCTTTAAAAAAATAAAACAAAGTCTTTTGCATTTTAAACTGGGAAATTGAGGAATCCAGGTGTAAGAAGTAAATACACCCACTTGTATGTAGTAAAAAGAAAGAAGTGTAATTTTGCATTGATATGAAACAATCTAACTGGTTTCATTTTTAAGTGTCATCCTTTCAAAGTTCAAGGCCAATTCTCTACTTGTTTTGGTAAAGTGAAGTGAGAAATTGTTTTCTTATGGGTTGTGGTGATACATTAGCAGTTACTGAAAATATCTGATCTTGTAATTTACAGCAACCAGGATGCAATTTTCCTTTGCCTGAAATCCTGTAAAGTGTGCTTAAATGGAGCTGCCAGAACTTTTCATTTGGCAGCTCAGGGGCCATATCATTGCTGCAAAGGACAGTCAAATAATGCATGGACAATCAGAGAAATTATAAAATTAACCCAGCTGGAGCACAGGCTGGGCTCACTGCCAGGGCTACAGAGGCACTGTCCCTGCACAAGGGCTGAGAGCTACTGGCTATGATTGCAGTGACACTCATGTGATGGTAGCATGGGACATCTCATGATAGGGTGAAGGTGAGAAGAGGGACAAAGTGTCCTGCAAACAGGTCCCCCAGAAAGGTCCCCCAAACCCTGCCAGGTACAGCATGTGGAGAGGAGCTGTCCTGCACAGAGACCTCCAGCATGGAGCACAGCAGTGCAGGAGCACGGGGAGGCAGCAGTCCCAGATGAGACATAACTTTGGGACTTCGTGTCCTACTATGTTGATGCTTTGTCCTGCACTGGCAATAGGGGAATGGGGGACAAGATTCCTATTTTAAAATGTGCAGATTTAGACACTTATGGCCTATTTGCCTCAATAGCGAAAAGTAAAAAAACTAATATAAACCATGGAAATTTAGAATATGCTCAATCCTGTTCAGCCCAAAGATCTTCAAGCTCTTCTGCAATCAATTTTACAAGTCAATTAAAACACATTCATAAGATTTTCATGGCCCAGACCATGATGATAAGCATATGCAGGTTCACTTCCTAGATGCCTCCAGAAATCTCCGCTTACACAGGAAGGTATAAGGTGAAGGGATACGCAGTTTCTGATCTTTCTGGGTTTTATTGTACATTGCATATTTCAGAGCCTAGATCACTTTGCCATATGTAACTGCACCACAGGCAAGAATGACTAACTTGCTCCCTCAGTGATGGACTGCTTTTAGATATAGTGACTAAAACTCAAATTACTTTCTCTGTCCCTAGTGCTTGCTGGACAGTTACACAAGATCATCTGCTCATAATTTCAACCCTATTTCTTTTCCCTTCACTATTGACGGAAAGTTTCTGGTTTACAAAATACTTTCTGCAAACATATTGCTTGCGTATTTCCAAGGTGAAACTGATTTTTATATTCACAGGGCATAGTTTGATTATTGGTAGATGCTATTTCATTATTTCCTTGTCATTCTGGTATTTCTTTCTTCTTTTCCTTTTAGCATCCTCCTCAAATTCAGTAAGAAAATGTAGCTTTATTCCCTGAACTCTTTGATGAATAAAGATATTGAATATGTTTTTGCAAGAGCGAGTGTCATCATATTGCAAAAATATAATCATATAATTATCAGTAAGAAAAGCACTTAAGAATTAACAGGTTTTGATAGGTATGAGAAATACCTTATAGAAAACAAACCATACTTAAGAATATTTTGACCATAGCCACTTAAGACATTATATTTTTCCCTAACATTTAAATAGTATTCAGTAAAAGAAAACATATTTCTCCTAAGTTACAGACAGATTGTATTTACTCCTTCTCACCAGTTATGTTGTTTCTCACCAACATGTTGCTTCCCCCACATTTTTATAAAAAAAAAAAAAAAAAAGCCCAGTTGTTTATTGCAAGGACCTGTGACAATGACTTATGCAAGCAACTCTAACTTTGAATTTTACATTATCATTTTGATATGTACATTGCTGTAAGGGACCTTTAAGAAATGTTTGTTTCCACATTGCCTGACTTTGATGTCTTGGTAAAGGAGACTGAAATCAGAGACCCCTGGACTGTTTGCCTCAAGGCTTGTTGATTCACAGGGTGTCTCCAGTCAGGGAGATAACTAGGCACCATTGTCCACCACCCAAAGCCTCCAGCTAGCAGATAACATTCCGAGGTAATGAGGCACCACTGTCCACCATTTACACCCTCTGGCTGCCCACCCATCTGCCAGATAATGACCCCTCCAGCTGCCTAGACCACGATATACCATTGTTCACGACAGACGTCAGAGGCTGGGAATTGGTCAACTCCAGAGAAACCCACCAATCAGTGCCTGACAGAATCCTATGAAAAAGACCAGTGTCCAGAGTATGGCACACACACTCACCGCCAAAGAAAAGACAGCTATGGATCATCAGAATGCTGCTGGACCTATGGTGGTGACTATCTCTACTGCACCATCCCAAATCTTGCTTGCTTCCCCCCTTTTCTGCTTCTAACTTCCCTATCACCCCTTCTCTCTCCCCCCTGAGTAAACAGTAATAAAGTCTCCTCCCTAATGGTATTTTGACTTCGTTTGTGTCTTAATTCACATTGGGGGAATCGAACAAACACTACTGAGTCTTATAAGACTGGACAATTGGTCAAGATGTACTCTTCACAGAATGCAAAGAGGAAAAAGTTGTGCATAAGAAGACAGAGCATCTAATTAGGATCCAAGGGACGACAGAAAATCCAACAAAATATTCATGAGCTTAAACTAAAAAAAAAATAATAAAAATTAGACAGAACTTAAGAAAACAGTCTGGATCAATGGATTAGAACGACTACCCCATGGTGTGCCCATCAGCCCAGTCTCCCATAAAGGGCTTATCCTTCTCCCAACTCATCACTGAGAGGAGTCAGGGCTGCCTTGGCCTTCCTGGGCAGGTTTCCTCCAGAGGGCAGGGGTGAGCCTTGGTGTGACAGGTGCTGTTGAGATGGCACAGGGGCTCTGCAGCAGAGAGGTGGCTGGGGTGACTGAGGATGTCACCAATCACACTCCTGTCTCACAACATTTCCATCCACAACAAGGAAAACAAAATGTAAACACCACAAGGTACAGTGAAAGCTACCCTATTATACTCAGTCCTTTCTCTCACACAACGGATTTACTGAGCAGGGAGCAAGGACTGACAGTAAGGGAGTGCAAATCCTTTTTAATAGTATGAGGTATAAACAAAATAAAAGTGAAGCATGTACTGTGCTTGCCTTTTCTATGAAGAGGTCAGGAGTCTGCTTTTGAAGGAGAAAGATTTTTTTTTTCTTTTCAGCCTGTAATGCTAGTAGTATTACTAAAATGGTTAGACCATCTTAAAAACCATAGCCAGACAAATATCCAAATGTGCTAAGGAAGTGGGGAGGGAAAAACAAGGAATTAGCAGGCACATTCACAAGTTCATTTAGTTTAGAAGAGACCCCTGGGGACTGGAGAGTTGCTAACATAACAAAGTTATTTTAAAAGTGCCTGGAGACATAACAGGAAACCATAGACCAGTTAGCTTGATATAAAGTGGGGAGAAACTCCTAGAATATCAAATGGGAAAACACTTGAAGAAGCACAGCTTGATTAAGAATTGACAGTATAAGAGTAGGGAGAGGAGAGAGATGGAGGTTCATGGTTCGCTAACTTGCTGGGCTTCTTTGAGGAGATTTCTGCTACAGCAGTCAGGGAATGCAGTAGGCACCACCAATATTCTCTATTAAAGAAAGCATATGCTCTATTTCAGATGAGAATTAACTCCTCCCTTGATGGCACACCACCACAGCCTCTGTGCCAAAAAAAACCTGATCATGTCCAGACATGCCAAAATATTCCCTGACAAGTACCATCTTTTGGGGAAAGCTGGTCCTTCCATAAACACGTTTCTTACACAGAAATTATCGAAAGAAAATCTAACTAGCAATTTAGTGTTACTTTTCATCAGCTGTGTCTGGAAATATCAGTAGCAATGCTGCTTATCAGAAATCCTTATTAAATGTTGTAAAATACTTTGAAAAAAAAAAAAAAAAAGAGAAAAATTAAGAATTGGGTCCTGGTTTTAAATCCTCAAAATGGAAACAGCTTGAAGTTTGATTTCTTTATACTTTACATGAAAGTAAGCACATTCTCTTGATATGCCACAGTCTGTAGATAATGAACCAGGCAGAAAAGACAGCACTGAAAGTCTGCTTTGATTCATGGGCGAGACAGCACAATAAAGGCAATGAATATGAAGCCATCTACCACTCAGTAAGCATTTCAAATCAGTTTCATGATTATAAATAATTGTAACCATATTTGTAAAACTGAACACTAAATTCCTCTTTTTGTTGAAGAGATAATTGTCCAATTCATGTGAGCAGAAGTTATTCTTCTTCCTCTCTCCCTTTTAAGTAGCTGTTACTTGTGCTAAGTTTTATTACATGAAATAAGAGACCCGAGATGCTGATCAGCACAGTTAACTCAACTGGAATGTTATCCAAACATGAAATGTTGCTACAAAAGAAACATTTGGCAAATGCAGAAGTCAGACTGTGGTCATGCAGAAGCATTTTATGATTAAAAATGTCTCATTCTATTCTTCTGTCTCCCCTTGAGGAACCAAAATTTACTTGGATATCTGACTATAGGTTGTGAGCTCCCAGCCTGGGGTGATTCCTTGTATGTTTCAGAGGACAGAGCTGGTTGACAAGACTCACCATTTTCAAGCAGAAATAGCCTGGCTATAACAGCAGATCCAACAGATATAAGTTCACATGCCAGAAGTATATCTGCAGTGCCAGCAGAAAAGGCTGGAAAATATGAACTGCTATTGTTCAGTTAATAATGAATTTGGTGCTATGACTCTCATGATCAAAAACTTCTATCTTTAGGGAAGAAAAAAAAAGTAGCAGAAAAGTGGTATAAGCTTGACATGGCAGAATCACCCACTGAAATAGTCAGGTTTGTGGACAACCTGATTAAATTCTTGAAGAAAAGGTAGCAACCTTAACAGAAACTCAACTGACAAAGAATGAGCTACAAAAAGAGATACAAGGCTTTGGGATCAGAAGTTGAAAGAACTGCAAGAATTGGAAACAACTGATTTAAAAAATCAGTAGGGAAGAATCCTGTGAGCTATTTTCTGTTCTGCCTTGAAAAAAAGAACAATGATAGAGAGTGGATGGGCTGCAGTTTATGCTGGCCAACAACTACATGCAGCTAAAGTAAACAAAACTACCCATGTGATATGTAACCAATGGGTAAAAAGGTAAGCTGGAATCAGAAGCTCTGAATGAGAGTTTATATGCCTTACATTGTAGCTCACTGACACTACTTATGCTAGAAAAAGACAATTAAAAATGGCAGCACAACCTGTGATGGCTTAACTCCTGTGTCTTGAGCATTGTAAACACAGAAAATGGAAACAAAGATTTAAGTATAATCTAAAACATGGCATTCACAGCTACTGGTATTCATGCCTTTTCTCAGCTTTTCCTCATTCTTTCACCAGTCTGAAAAATATCTGGGTTTCATTCAAAAAGCAAGTGTTATCATCCTCTCCATATACACCAAGAGCAAATCTGCACATATGATATGGAGTGCCATAGTGTGCTTTTGCAACAGTTTTTGCAGCCAAATATTTTCTGCTTCATACTCTATATTTCCTCACAGAAGTGTCCTCTCTCCCTCCCTCCCTCTATAACAGAGGAAGAAAGATCCCAGAGAGTTTCTATTATTACCAACATAAATCAGTTGTCAAGATAATGTCTAAGTGATGATCTTGATGATGGACTAAAGTCACCTGTCTTTTTGTCCTTTAATAATAGAATCATTTATTTTGGACAAGACCCTTAAGATCATTGAGTCCAACTGTAAACCTAACCCTGCCAAGTCCACCACTGAACCATGTCCCTAACTGCCACATTGACATGTCTATTCGCTAAAAGAAAAACTAATGAAGGTTGGCTGTACCTTCCTGCAGATTTCTGGATGTGACTGATTCTATATGCTGCTGAAAAGAAATGAGAAGTAATTCTACCTCAGGCCAATCTCCTTAGAGTGTGCAGCCCAGTCTCATCATTCCCAAAGACAGTTTGGCCATTTTCCAGTTTCCATGGCACTGATCATTGTTTTCAGGTTTCAGCTCCATCCAGCACTTTGTCCCACCAGAGAAAACATGCTTCTATCTGTCCGTCTTTCCTCTTACAATCCAGCGCAGTGGCCAAACACCTTGGTATCCATAGCATTACCTGACTGCAAGTGGTCACAAGCCAGTTTCCAGTTCCTATCACTGTTTGCAGGTTGATGCAATCATAAGCCTTCAAGCCACCTCTTGTCACTGCCTGCAGAAAATCTAAGCAGGAGACAGCTCTTAGTTTCTCCCTGCTTGTGCACATGAGCTGCTAGAAGCAGACTCCTAGCTCTGCCCTGTACCTTTCTGAGGTGATTCACATAGGCCTGAAAATCTGTAATTGCAATTACTCCTAGCCCTATCTAAATTGCTAGTTTGAAGGCTTCTCCCCCAATTATATTCCCACAGCTCAATGCCAAATTACACAATATTATCTGAAATGTCATCTAAGACTTCGGAGGCTTATCCAAGTTCGCTTAACTGGTTAGTATGAGACCTTTTTAACAAGATGATTAGCTACATAAAACAATGGCAAGCCTTGAACCCTAGTATTTCACTGATAATAAAGCATTAATAATAGTAATAGTTTTAGCCTTGGTAAAGTAGTAAATGGATAAAACTGGCAGTTGCTCTAAAGGGATTATCACCTAGCTGAGACTTCAGAGGAACTTTTAAATATGGACTATGAAAATACCTCCTTTGTTCCCTCAGTGCAATACCCTTTTTTGCAAATCTATGCTTTCTTCCAAGTCTCCATGACAGCAGACATCTTTCCTGATGCAGCGATCTTCTGCTTATATACTTCACACTAAACAACTCTGAGAACATCCAGATAGTCTTTCCAGCTATAGCAAAAGGCACCTATCGTATGACAGATATATGAAAAACAGTCCCAGGGTCGATGGGTCAGGTTGTTTTTCAATTGCTATGTTGTAAATAAAGTAGTAAATCAAACAATAATCAAACAATGTAAAACACTGCATTTTTTAGACCGGCATGTCTCATAAACACCTTGTCCAATTCATTTCTCTTACTATCCTCTCTCAAAAAAAATAAATACAGGTTCTCTTGAGGCACATGAGAAATGTCTTGGCTGCATAGTGAAGTTGAAAATGAAATCAAACTTAGATTTATGGCAAAAAAAAGGCTAATTACTAGCTGAAACTGAGAAACAATTGTCTCATATAATATATTGTGATGAATCAGCTGAGCAGCCACAGGTCATAGGGGACAGTGTGAGGAATGAAGCTGCTGCTTCTATCAGGGGCCACACATCATCAAGAGACAGATTATTTGGGGGAGACCAAACAATCCCAGAGCAGCTGCTATGAGAAGCTGCCCAGTCTGGAACAGGGACAGGACAGACCTCCCTCAGAAAGGAACAGGCCCAGAGATCAGGGAGAAATGTGTTGCATCATATGGTATTAGCAGGACTGAAGTGACAGCCCCTTGCACTGCCCTGAGTGCCCTTGGCACAATGCTGTGCCAATGTGCTGGAGAAGCCTCATGAGACCTCCTGGCACCAAATTCCAGCTGGCAGACGTGCAATGCCTGCTCATCTTGTAAAAAAGAACAGACTGATAGAGGATAACAAGTCCCTGATTGGCTTACTTTGGGCTAAGCTGGAAATTTATTAATTGCAACTGTTAAACCTAGCAAGACAAAGCGTATCTGCAGCTCTACTTGATTGTCTTTCCTCTAAGATGGGTTCCAGGTAACTACCAGAGCCCAAAAGTCTGCCAAAACTAGGTCTGTCAGTTTCCTCCCCTACATCACAGCACAGACATGCTTAACAAGCACATGGGAAAAGGCTGACATGTCCCCCCAGTCCACTCTCCCCTCCGAAGTAAATTACTGCCTATGTAGCTTCCGGCAGACACCAGGATAGCCACCATATATTTTGCAATGAGTATCTTTTTTCTTAACAAAAACCTAAAAAAACCCTTTTACTTGATGTTACTTGTTCATTTTCTTTCCTAAATGTTGCTTATGTTTCTCTCATCTCCACTGCTGAAGCATTTATGTACAAGCTATCTACTGCTACGTTCATTTGAAAGCTGTAACCCACCTTTGGTATTGCAGAAAGGCCCAGTTTGGGACTTTGTTTCAGAAGGAGAGTTGATTTTTTTTATGTTTGCAATCAAACAAAGCTATGCCATTTGTCAAAGTCTGTCTTTCCCATTGTATCTCGCTGATTTTCAGTATTTGCTTTTTTCACAGGTGTGATACTAAATGGCAAACAAAAGTTCTCCCTACTCTAAAATTGGTTATTTTCTCAAGAAAGTCTGCACTTTTCCATAAGAGATAATTGTTCTTGTAATTGTGCAGCATCCTGAGAGACCTCACTAAGACTAACAGCATCCCAGCCTCCACAGAGTCCAGCAATATACATGAAGGAGAAAGGCTCGGGGGAGAATGGGTGAGAGGCTGATATATTATAGAAAGGTGTTAGCATGCCTGTACATACATGCACAACCCTGCCAGCTAAAAAGAGTCGTGTCCTGTCAGATGACCTTCAAAGTACCTGACACTTCTGCCCACTCTTAAAGGAGCTGAGCAGATATTCCTCACTGAGTACAGAAACAGTAACACCACACTGCCTGGAGAGCTCTGCAAGCCTACACAGCTTCTGGCCCCTCAGCCCTTCTGCAAATTACATCCTCTCTTGCATTTTTCTGTTGGCTTTCAGTTTTGGGGGATTTTGTTGTTGTTTTTGTTAAAATAATACACTTTTATATCTTACACTTATTTAATTTCCGAAGACTGGATCACCAGTAACTTCACTGACATCAAATTCCAAGACATGGTTTAGTGGTGAGCTTGGCAGTATTAGGTTTACAGATGAACTTAAAGATCTTGTTCAACCTAAATGATTCCATAACTCTTTGACTGCCTCCTGCTCTCTATCACAGTTTTCTGGTTTCTCCCTGCATCCTATTTACACACAACATCTTTGTTTCTGCACATTGCTTACAGCTACCCATATCCAAAAGCCTTAATTTCACTACCTTTATTATTGAAAATAATCTTACACACACATACTATCATACAATTTTCCACCAAATACATTTGAAAGACACTTTCCTTTCACTTAGCTTCAGTTCTATCACAATTGTCTGTAGTCTATCCATTCATCCCCTCCTGATAAGTCAAGGTCCACAGTAGTATTATTGGCTGTTACTATCCTGCCCCAGGAGATGTTTCAAATTGAGGCAGAGAGAACTGAGCAGGCATAGCACAGCAACTTTACCAGCCTCAGCCTAGCTTCCTGCATCTAGTTTCTCATTTCCATTCTTAACCACCTCTTTTCTTCACCACTGGCTTTCATTGCCTCCTATTAATAAGACAGCCTCACTTAGCTGACAAAGATCTTTGTATAACACTGATTGTTCCCCTGCATTATTGCTGATGCAAACTACTGTGAGCAGAGAGGCAGATAAACTGGATGCTAGCATGGCTTGCCACATTTCCATCAGGAAAAAAGACTATGGGCAGCGATGTCCTTATTAAAGAGCATACATAAGTGAAGAAAAAATTGCTCTCAGTTTTATTTACTACTTATACTTTGACTAATGGTGAGTGGTTACTCACGGCAGGCTGAAAATAGAAGCAACACAAAGTTTTGTGGAGAGAAACAGCATCATCCCACTGATGCAGCTGAGGAAAAAATTGAAGGAATTATTCAAACGTGAAACTTCAAGCTACTACTAGTATTAGAAACAGTTGCTCTGAATTAGACTCACCTGTCTTAGTTAAGTGCATGATTCTAGGCTTTCTAGCACCCGTGCCTGAAACAGGTTTTAAAATATTTTTAAAACCCTTATTTGCCTCTGTACTTTTTTAAAGACACATAAAGATGTATAATGATGGTTAGTTACCATGGAACTAAGCAGATAAAGATTTCTGAGCTAGAATCCTTCAGTCTTGTTTTAATGTCCCATGTATAACCTTTTTCGCGTAGACTATTGAGGCTCATTTGGCCCATGAGAATTAACATATAGACTTCTACAGAAAAAGTCCTAATCATTACAGGAATACAGAAGTTCAGCTGAGGACTTTAATTGAGGAATTACTTGAAGAAAATTGTGTGCCAAACTTGAGTTTGGTGCAGAGAAACATCAGCTCTCTGATAGGATGTCTAAGATCTAGCAAAGGATTATATTTTTCCCCTGTGAACTTCAATACCAAAATTTCCATTGCTCTTAACTGGAGCACTATTAAGTCTGTTTTGGCATGTCCACGGGTATATGAGCTGATGACTGTTCTGCACACCTACATTTTTCCATGCGCTTTCAATCAGAAAGGCTGAACTACAAGAAAGAAACAGCTTAGGCATCATCTTTCTAGCAGTCCATAAACCACCAAGTAAAATAGGAGAAGAGTTAAGAAAGAAATAAAGCTCTCTTAGGAAGGAGATGGAGGGGACTGAGCAATTCTCTGAAGACATATTTTTATTGAAGTACACAGTTATTGATACAGTCTGGGTGCATACAGCAACAAAATACATATGTGCTGTCTATGAACTGAAGTGATCCTTTGAAGGGATTTCTCTACTGTATCCAGAGTAAAGGATAAACTGAAACAGATGCAAAATAATTTTTTTGCGCTGCCTACGCTGTGTAATTATGATATTACTGAAACATGTATTTGAAAAGTTTATGTGCTATTTCTAAAAAAACCAGATTTTTCTTTTTGGTATTACATTCCTTCTCCTTTCTTCTACTCACTTCTTTTCTTCCTTTGACTAGATTATTTTGCCTTTGTTTTTATTTTGTGTCTTCTTTCTGTCTTTCATTGCAATTATATTGCAAATATCAGGATTTATTTTACTTAAAGCCCCAGCACAGGATGATCTCAGTTTCCATCTACTATCAAAGAAACTGATTTCCCACAGTTTAGGAATTTTATCCCTTCTCCACCCTCTCTGCCATGTAGTTCATACAATTGTCCATCTATAGATCAAAACAATGACAACTCTCAGGTGAAGAGCAGCTCTACCTTAGAATACAGAATATAAATGTACTCATCTGTTTATCGAGTCCTTTCAGATATTCTAGAAAGAATTGTGATAAATATATCCATCCACAAAATAAAATACTGATTACTGTTTCAGCCACAAAGATTAGTTTCCCTGTATGAAGAACTCTTAATAAACTCAGGAATAACCTTTGAGTCTCAGAAAAATGAAACAAAAGCCTACATGAAGCTAAGATTCCATTATCCTATGGAAAGCATAAGAAAGGTTTTACCTGTTCTTCTGCATAGATTTTCAACAACAAATTAATTACATCTCACATAAATGATAGTAGAATTAGCAAGGGAAATCAAGTAGTTCTTTTGCCTTCCCCACTGATTACATCACATTCCAGTGCTAGAGTAATTCTCATAGTGAGCTTGCAAGCATTTTCCAAGCCTTAACAGCCCCCAGTCCTGTATCAGTTTGAGCAGGAAATGTAGGAGTTTGTTTGGGGCTGAAAATTATGACAAAAAGAAAGAAAAAACTCCAGAAGATAACTCTAATAAAAGAACATAGAGAAGCAATAATATTTCATTTTTAACACCGTTCACCTTTAAACTTTCCAAAGCTCTAGGAAAACTATGTATACTGGAGCAGCTTTGCCAACTGCTGACCAGGAGTAGCTTCTGCAAAGGAACACAGCTAGCTGCAAGAGAAGAAAGGACTTGGTGTTTTCTTCCACTGTAACCTTCCTTTTTCCCTCCACAACATGTACCCCATGCAAACACCTTTTCCAAAGTATATTTCAAGGCTGCTATCCCATTCTCTAAATTGACTTCAAGACATTTCCATATTCTTCACAAGTATGTGAACATTCAAGACAATTAATAGAAAAATAAAAATCTCTTTACCTTTCCCATGCATAACATATATCACAGTGCTGAAATAACTTCTGCAGTGTGTCCACATCACCTGGAACCTCCCCTTGTTCTCCATGGAGGCCACTTGCAACAGCATTCCCCTAGCAGTTTAGGGACTGTTTTCTTATTTGGAGGCCCACATGTGCTCCAGAGTCTACAGGTGGTTTAATTTTAAGGTCTAATTTGCCAGCTTTTCAGGGAAGGACTGATTTCCCACCTGGGCATTTGAAACCAGTTCATTCCAGTGTGCTATCAGATGTGGTGAAAACACAACAAGCACAAAAAAATGGATTAATAATAAATGTACAGCTAGCTAAAATTTATTTATATGCAATATTAAAGCAAATCAAGATATTTCTTTATAGAAAAGACGATCCTGACACTCAGTCCTTTGTCAAAAAGAAAAAGGGTTAATTTATGGAATAAATTATTTTGTACAAGGTCTACGATAATACTGACATTTCTTTTGTGCAGAACTATTAATATTTTATTTATATTCTTGTACTGCCTTCAAACCTCAGCCAAGAATCAGGTTCCCATTATGCCCTCTCAGCAAATAAAGAGACAATCCCTGCTAGGAATATGTATCAGGTAATTAATTTTTTTAGGGTCTTTCTCCTTTTTTCAGGGTGCCTTTGTAGAAGCAGAGTCTGCCAAAAACACTAACCTGGATTTTCTCTAAAGCCACCTAACTCTTTCTGAAATTCAATTCACTTCACAACTGGAAATTCATCATTTGCTCTTTTACAAATGTGCATCCAAGGACACTTCTCCTTTCCTAGTACCTTAACCATGCACAGCCCATGAAATCAGCACACAGGAAACATTGCATTACCAGTCAAATGCAGAGCAATGAAAAACAGAATGATACAAAGAGAGAGTAACATACATGATCTCTCACCTCCTACTCAGTATCCCCGCCACAAAATTTGGGACCTTTCCCAAATTTCATCAGCAGAGAGTAGCACAGGATATAAAATATACAGTATCATGAGCTAAACTTGTAAGGATCAAAAGATAAATCTTCATATTGTTTTTGGGGTCATACTTGGATGGAGATTCATTACATGAAGGAATCTCAATCCAGAGAAATCCTTCTGCCTTGCAAAATGCTTTTAATATTCATCTCTCCCACAGCACTGTACAGGATCATTTTTCAGGTTATAAATTTGGAAGGAGAGAACAGAGAGAATTTTCACAGTTCTTACATTTGCCATAAACTTTTTGGGGTGTTTATAGATCTTGTAGCAGAAACCACAATGCTCCCACTGGAATGTGACATGTCACTTCTGAAAGTAGAAGGGAGTATGGCTATGAAAATGTCCCAATTTCCCTTTCCAGCAGTGGCTTTTCACAGCTTCTCTCATAATTGCACATAAATTATGTACTCCCTTCAAAGTCAAGCTGTCCAAACGACCACATTAACAGCTCATGCATCTTCTTTTCTTTCACCTGCTGCGCTCTTCTTTGGACCAGCATTCACCTCCTAATGTGATGACTACACAATGCGTCTTTCTTAGATATTTGTTTGATCCAGTCTCTGTTGCCTACGATGAGATTTCCTATTCATTAATTATCCTGAATTAATGGCAAACGGTCAGAGTGTAGTACCCAGGATCTATCATCAACAGTCAAGTAATAACAGGAATTCTGATTTAACATGCTTCCCTCTTGCAAGATACAAAAAAAAGGCAGAAATTTAAATAAATTCTTTTGAAGTTATGGCCACATGCAGATCCTCATGGTGCAAAGACCATAAGGAATGAAGTCTTGCTACAATCAGTTGCAGCAGCTACCCTTTCATAGTAAAAATTTTCTTAATTTGACTTTGCTTTTAATATACAACAGAGTGCTGTCAATAAACCCTTCTCCTTCTTTTGATTGCTGATTACTTTTTGAATCAGAAACTGGTGGCACAACTGATTTCCACAGCGTTATCTCCATTATTAGTTTATTAGGTGAAGCAACAGGCAGAGAGAAATTCCATTCATTCTCTTCCACATTAACTTTGGAAGTCCTCCTCCCAGACTGTTACTAGGGCTAAGCAAACTGTACCAGCTCCAGCTTAGAATTTCGTAGACTTTCCTCCTTCATTGAAAATGTATGTCTGCTTCCATATTACCTACTACAGTTCCACTCAAATGGGACTTTCTGTGCTGGTTTGAAAGCAAACTAGTGAGAAACTCCAAGTCAGAAATACAATTCAACAAGGAAAAATAAAACAATAAATGCAACAGTACAAAAAAGAACCACTGTCAGAGTCAGAAAACAACCTGACACCCTGTCAGTCAGGGCGTTGGTAGTAGTCTGATTAAATGGTGGCTGCAGTCCTCCTCGAATGATGGGTCTGTTGGAGCAGTGATCCCACGGATCTGGTCCTCACTCGAAGGTCCAGTAGCAGCTCTTGTCCTCTGGGAATCCAGCAGGCAAAAGGGCCAATCTGTGCTAGTCCAAACCCCAGTTTATATCCCTGTGGGAATGCTTGGCTCCCTGCCTTGGGGTGAAGCATCTTACAATGGGAAGACGTAGTTCTATGGGTCATGAAGTGCATCCTTGAGAACCCATTAAACAGATGCAGCCCCCTGAGGGAGCCATCAGGGATGAGTAGGAGATAATGACCACTGCCCCCATCTGCCCCAACAGCTTGTGGAGAATAGAATACGCACCATTGGCTACACCCACACTGCAACCCAGGACACTTTCTCAGTACAACATATATACTGCTAGGCCAACATACCCACAATATACTAATCAGTACTACAAAAGGAGGGAGCCTGTCCAATCTCATTGAACACACCATTTGCAATGATGAGACATATATCACAGACAGTAAAAGCTAAGGAACTTAACTAATTTATGTGCAGCCATGAATACTAGACTTCCTCCCAAGCTACTCATGAATTGAAGTCTGTGAGTTTGGAATTAAATATTACTTTGGAAACAGGAGCATAGCCTGAAAATAACACATGAGAGATTCTAATACAGAAAAATCAATGATAGTTACCACACAATCATGCTTTCAGGAAAATGAGCCCTCTGTTTCCTGCTGCATATAATCAACAGCTAGATATGTAGCAACTCTCTACTTACAACATAGCCAGCCAATAGTATTATTAATTAGAGTTGAGGAAGCAGCTCGTAACAAAGAATTCATTTGATGAGATCCACATATTTTGCAAATGTCACTGCTCTCTTAAATTTATAATTTTTCATTATTTCACAGAATATGTACTTCCTTGCCAGCTAACTAATGTTGGAATTGCTACTTAATTAATTGTGGTTTGTCACAGAGATCATTTATGAAATCATCTCTTTCAATTTTGCTTTGTATGTTATAAACATCTCTCATAGAATACAAGTTTTATATGGGTTTATTGGGAGAACAGGAGCTTTCAATGTGAAAATGAACATTTTGTGAACATCTGCACACATATTTTGAGTAACTAGGGGGAAAGCACAGAGAACAGAATGATATGACTAAAAACAATACACTAAAATGCTGTGGAACATTTTTGGGAAATTTTGATTGCATTTAATAGTACCAATTCCAACCATACTCTGATGAACAGAAATTTAAAAAGTCAAGGGAAGGAAATACCTGAAAACAGGGTTTCGTAATTGTTTTACTGTTTACAAGGTCTTCCACAGTCTCTGAAGTCCTGCCAGGGAATCCTAGAGATCACCAGGAAGCCAGAGGCAACTGCAGAGAAGCCCCTTATCTCTAGGCCAACTCTCGGTCATTTGCTAATTGACAACATATTCCCAAGTGATTCACACAACAGATTTTGCAGCTGAATTGAACACTGGTGTTTAATCATGCTCAAACCATAGAAGTACTTTCAGGCAGAGCTTGGAATAGCATTAAAGCCTTATGTTGCATTACGTTTCTAGCAGACCTCATTCAGTAGACACTGTGCATGTCCTCTCTAACTTCTCCTCTAATCCCTGTCCCTTCCCCATACTTCAGAGTGTGAGGTATGGGGAAACAGGTATGCTTCCCAGAGAAGTATCCATTAGACTTGAAGATGGAAAAAGCCAAAAAGGAGAGAAAGAGAAAATAATACATAAGACTTCCACAGTTTTCAAAGAAAAAGTAGAATACACAGCAATAAATTGTGCCGGAGTATGCAAACTTTAGTAATGTAAAGTCTTGCAATCACAGTCCAGTATTTGACTTGTTCCAAGATTTAAATGAAAATACCAATACTGAAAAAGTTTTCTATTCTGTTTATATTTGAGAATATTCAGCAGCATTTTGAGATTTGGAAAAACTAGTTTTCAGACTATTTTAATTTTGAATAAAAACCTCCTATATCACTCAACAAAGATTTCTCCTGTCCTATCGATAAAGTTTTTCAGCAAAGAGAACTACCATTTATAAAAAAAAGACTCAAGTATATGTATTCTTCTCAACTCCTCACATCCTAAAGCATTCTGCAATTTATTTCCCCACTTTCATCTACCGAGATTCAGAGCAGCCATGGTGTGATCATATGTTTTTTCAAGAATAGCTGATGAATACCTGAAAACTCTCCCACTGTGGGACATTCTGTTTTCTCAGAAATGAAAAAAGCAGCCAGAATGACACATTTTCTATTTCTAAAAATAAACTGAAAGGCCATAGAAATCAATGAAAAAAATCACTGCTAAGACAGCACAAAACACAGAATACCAATTACGTTTTGGCAATGTGACTAATGAGATAGTCAGATAATTACCTGACTCTGATAAACTTTTTAGCAAATAATAATCTTACAGGTAATGCTTACTTCTTTTCTAACATTGAAATTTTTTACAATGAAAAAGCATAACAGACAACATATGATAAACGCCCTCCCTACTTAAACGAGCTTTAGGTTCTATGCTGTTAACCATCTGAAGAGTCAACTAACTAAGAGATTATTGCTTGATAATGAAACTGAAAGAAGGAGTTTGTCTGGGAACAGGTTGATCTTTTCTCTGTACTGTCTGTCATGAGAAGGTAATTTAATTTATGTAGCCTTCTCTGCAAGCATTTCCTACATTTCCCTGCTCTGCTATTAGAACTCTCCTGGGAGGCAGGAAAGAAAAGAATATCTCTGTAACCCCCACTTATTTTTCATGGGAATTCCAAGGCTTCCCTCCTAATTTTATAATCACCAAATACTACATAATGAAGAGGAGGTTAATTCAACAAATACGTGCTGTTCCAGAGACATGAGAGGAAGGGTAAGTTGCTTTTTATTCCCACTGCCTAACTCTGATCCATGAACTCAGATATATAGGAATAGTTTCACCAGTTGGAAAACTGTTCAGATAAACACTGATCTGTTGCCTTCATTTCTTACAGGTGGTGCAATGCTGGGGTACAAGCTTATTCTGATTTTTTAAATCACCTGTTATCATGTCCCTTCCAAAGGATTAAAATTAATTCTTCTGAACAATTCCTCACATATAGGGATTGATTTATCATTAATCCACAGGGAACACCCTGGCCCAAGTATGCTGTGTACTGGGGAAATAGAGGGCCAAGCCAAAAGTGGACTGAAATCTAAGGGCAAGTAGGATCTCTGAAAACCTCAGTTGCTAGAGGTTTCTAAATGCTATTAGCATTTGATTGAACTCAAGTTGCAGAAATGACATGTAATATTGCTCTGCATCCCTCTGTCTGTATCCCCTTATTGTCTTTTGGAAATTCTTTCTGCATGTTTGTACAACCTATAGCACTCTGGATTCTACTCTAAGGCAGGAACATCTAAGTGTTTTAATGCACATCATAATATGGCTTCTTGGATGGCTAAAGGGTGCTCCAATTCTCTTTTATTTCTGTCTTAAAAACTGAGAATTCACTGAACTGGCAATAACAATTAGGAGCAGATATTACAGTTCCATATACTTTTTTTTTATTGTGATAGAGATTTCAAACAACTGTGCATGAAAGGTAAGGAACTTCTGTAGAAATTGTGCCCTGCACAGTAAACAAACAGCTGTTTATCATTGGCCTAATTACCAAGATAATGAGATACTAATTTCTATATTCATAAAGTATGCATGAGCAAGCATAAGCGTATACAAAGCAAAGCATAGTGACAAATACAATAAATAAAATAACAAGGTATTGGTAAATAAACATTAATGATCTTTTAACCTAAGAATCAGGTGATGTTTTATAGGAACCTTGCATGAGCGAGACATAATTCTAGTAAGTCTAGGTGTTTATATATTACTAGCATCAAACAACTGTAAAGTACATAATTTAGAAAGGAAAACCAGCAAATCTACAAACACAGACTGGGCAGTAACTGCACTGGAAACAGCACTGAAGAAAGGTTTGGAAGTAACAACACAGCAATGAAATAAGTCAAATTAATAATATGCAGGTGCTGCAAGAAAAGGAACATTTTCTGGGAGGTCACCTAGAAGCACAAGCAGTAATTCTGCTTTCCTCTGACGATGTCACGGCTGAAGTGCTTCATTAGGAAAGAGCTAGAGGAATTAGCCAGAATCCAAAGTAGAACAACAAAAATGCTGAGAGGTTTGGAAATTGTGCTTTGCAGACAGATGGAGGGCAAAAATATTGAAGAGTAGAATGTAAATTCCTCAATTACATAACATATTGCAGTAAGGAGAATAAAGACTGATATTTTTCCACGCTTCCTTAAGGAATTTGGAATACTCACTGACAGCAGTGAGGACTGAATATATCAGGAAATCTTTCTCAGTGGCCAAGCTCAGGACAATTAAGCACTGAAACAGTTTATCTATGAAAGCTCTGAAACCCTTGCAACTGGCAGGCTCTTAAAAGTATTATGACAACCATTTCCCAAGAGGTTCCTGCTCTAGGGCAGGAGAATGAGATTGAATAGATGATGCCTACATTTCCTTTCCAGTCCTTCACTTCTGTCATCGGCCCTTCTTTGCTGATTCTGTGTATGCGTAAAGTGGAGTGAAATAATTCCCTAACTCATATCTTCTACTAAAATCAGAATATATCAGCTTCCTCAACCATACATCATTCTGTCCCACCTGTGAGGAAGGTGAGACAATATTTTTTAGGAATATTGTCTGTGAGATACAAGCTGCTCCTTGCAAATACACACGCTTGTATGAGTCATGTCACTGAAAGAGCAGAGGTATCAAATGAGAAGTTTTCTCTTGCTGACTGGCATAGATGTTTTCAGTAGGATGATCAACATGTGTCCAGAATTGTACTGAAGAACATCAAAAATGAGTGATGTGAAATCAAATGCTATGAGAGCTCAGTATTATGTCAACTCTGAGAATGTTCAGCCTGGCAGAAACATAGTAAACAGCAGATCTTAAAAATAGTTGTTCTTTCCCCTTTCTATTCCACTCCCTCTAAATTTGTTCTAAAAGTAATATATGACAAACTGACACTGCACACAGCATTAAAAAATCGTGGCCTGTCAGTGTAAGCCTAACAACAGCTGGCTACCATATGCCTGAAATCAGCTTGGAGTTCTAGAGAAGTTCTAAACTGAGGCTGGTTTCATTGTTGTCCTTGTGTTTTTTTAAGGAAGGATGGGCAGCTATGGGTCCTGATTTTGTGGAGATGGTAACTGCCCCTCCTCACCCATCCCCAATAATGTAACTAAAAATGAGAAAATTATTTAACTAAAAATGAGATTTCAGTTGGAGATGAAGCTTTTGACTTGATTTTCTCTGGGAAATCCAGAGCTCCACATCATTCTTATCCATTATCCAGGCTTACCCTCCTTCCCTATGACATAGGAAATTCAATTCCCTCTTGTGTTCCCAGGGGAAGGAAAAAAGAAAGTCTATGCCTCTCAGATCATGCTGAGGTGTTAATGAAATATAAGTAGAAAAGCTCATCACCTCAATAATCTATTTCTGCTCTGTTTGGGGTTTTTACAATCTTTTGGTTTTCCTGCTAGACTGAAAAATATGCACTGTGCACACTGATCAGTAAAATGCACACAGATCTGTAAACTGCAGGTTAGAGTTTAGCTACCTACTTAGAGGTAGCTGCATTTTTTCAGAAGTTATATGACTTATAGCAGTTAAGAATGGGGCGTAGGAAGTTTCTTCGTAGCTTCAGATGAAAATAACCCTGTATTATAAATCATTTTTCTCCCTGTCAAATAATCCTCTTATTGAAAGGGCATTGCATCTTGGAAAAATTCTGGAAATCAGTCAGATTTATTTCTCTAACCATTATCATCATTTCAGCCACAGCACTATTTAAAGCCTTAGATAGTGATTTTTTTTCCTAAAAAATTAGAATCTCTTTTATGGTACATATTTTGACTCAGATAAAAATATTTAGGTACAAAGCCTTTACTCCATGCAATAGCTTACATATAAAATGTATTTTGTGCATTGGAGAAGTCCCACAAATTTCTTAATATCATGTCAAACTTCTAATCTTTATTTCATTAAGATTTTACTTATGGAAAAATTAAATAGAGAAGCTTCTACACTTTATATTTTACACCTACATTTATGCAACATTTACTCAAGTAAATAACAACAGGATAAAAATCAATAAGCTATTTCAGATATTTTCATTTCCTTTAAACCTGTAGCACATTTTCATCTTTAGAAAAACAAAATTCACATAGAAACACTTTTTAGATCCTATCATGTTGTTAGACAGAACAACTTTATAATTTTTAAAGTCCAGTTCTGGCTTCAATGTCATGGTGTTTGCTCTATATTTTCTGATGAATGGAAATCTTGTTTTCAGCTTTTGTGACAAAGTTACTAGAAAATACTTAGTTGCATTAGATGGAAGATACATTGATCACTTTCTTTTTTTTTTTTAATTTATTTCCTTCTCAATCCTAAATAAAATGCTTTCATTATAGGGGAAAGCATAATTTTAGACCAAAATTTCCCCCAAACTCTTTATAACATCACTAGTATTCAAATAATTCCTGATCTAATTCTTATTCAGGCTATGAAGATGACAGAACTTTTAGAGCAGTCACATTTTCCAGCTATTTCTATGTGTTTCATATTTTCCAAAGATAATTTTCATAGTTTTACTTCCTACCTGAAATTTCATGGGGAGCAGGCACCATCTCCCTACTCAGCAGCTGTAGCTCATTTTTATTCAAGCTATTTGCTATTCAGTCTCTAAGCTTCCTGCCTCAGCTTAGTAATGTGAAGGATCCTCTACAGCCTCATTAAATTCTCCTAGCTATTAGATTGCTTCTGCTTCTTTTATGAAAGTAAGGCCTATCACCAGCCCAGTATCACTTCTATTTCAACTGTTCTCACCAGCTTTCAGCCAACTGTTAGTCTGGTACCATTTCCTACAGCTTAGATGGAGCTATCAGTCTTTTCCCTATTAAAAAACCCAGAATCAGTTTTAATCAATCAGAATGTGAAAACAAAGTCTAGTAGTGACTATCAGTCACTGCTTACTATTGAATAGCCATTCTGTATATAATAGTCTGTAAGAATGGAAGAGTGACCCTGTGACTCTGTTTCGTAAGGCTCACAGCAGTGTGAACTCTTCTGAAAGTACTGGTTGTCACCAGGAGTCAGGTGCAGCTGCCTGATGCCCAGGGCCCCTTGTGCCCTTCCCACAGTAGCTTGCACGAACGGCAGAATTTGGCCCATGTCTCCTTCCAGGAAGCATATTCAAGCTCCCTGTGCCAAGTTCCCTGCCTTGCCACTTTTATTCAATTACATAGAGCCCACAGGTCTTGTGGAGAATTAGAAAAGAGACTGGTGCTGTGCTGACATGCTGAGAGGTGTTTTCACTGTAGCAGAAGACGAAGAGATGGAAATATGTAGACGGCCCTTCCCTCACCTCAGAGAACCAACAGCAGATAATGTTAAAGCATGGATCAATATGCAATCTGCCACAAGTGTCTGGTGGCTTATCCAGACCTTGGCAAGGAAGAAAGAATTTCCCTCCCTTGCTTTAGGGAAAGTGTTGATATAAAAACAATTGTCAAAACTTTATTATCCAACCAGTTGATATCAGTCTTTCCATGTCAGCCAGTGGTCTGGATTCTCCAACAAAACCAACACAGCATTTCTAGCAACCAATCCCATACATTATAGAACTACCACACCTGTCTGTCTGTAAACATACCTTTTCCAAAATGCACACGAATAAAAATCTAATTTCCTGTAAGAAAAGATGATGGGTAAGACATAGCGTCCCACTTCCAAAATGTTGTCTAGAGTCCTATCAGGTCAACCTCTCCAGAGATCTCAGTGGAGCCTAATGAAGCTACAGTGGTTTGGAGGACTGGAGGAGCTCATGCAGCTACAGCCTCTGACTACAATCCTATGAAATGCAAGTATCTCATTGATGAGTTCTTGTAACACACTAATGTTTAATCCTTTTCTTATCCAACAGAAAGCTATCACTTGTTCTCCACTAAAATCACATAAAATTAATTCACAGGCAGTATCCTGACTTTTACTCTGAGACCTCCATAAGAGAGAAAAAAAAAGACAAAAACAGAGCAATGCAGCTCAATTCTGAAAATCTTCTGTCAGGGTAACACAAAATAGGAAAATACACAGACTGAGAATTCTCAGTCTTAACCATCTCCTGACAAAAAAAGTTAAGCTTGATGTACAGAATCATATTTAATAGGTATTTGAAGTAAAGCCTATTTCCAAGAGCTGGGGATGGCAATTTTCAAATCGTATATATTTTCTGATTTTTGGCACACAAGAGGGTCCGTGTACCTATTGTCTTTTGATGGCTGTTCAGCTGCAACATTAAATATCCTCTTTTCTTTCTGCTTGCAGCTTTTTGTTCATGTCTTAAATGTAGCAGTAGATTTTTCATAGCATTCTGCATGTGAAATAGACTTCTCTGCTACTCCCTCCCTTTGCAGTAATCTTGTTTCACTAATATTACAATCATTTAAAGTCATACTGGTAAATCTTCTATTAAATACTTTGACAGCTGAGAACAGACAGCACCATGCTACTAAAGAGTCCCTCTATAAGACTTAAAATCTCTCCTAGATTTGAAAATAACTATGAGTCATTGTTGATCTAATAATTTTCTCTAGAGCTGCATGTCCAGGTTTACTGCCAATCAATCAAGAGACATTTCAAAGCCTGTTTAATTTCCCAAATTCAGTGAGAAGCATCCACAAAATGCAAATAGTATCTGTAAATTAAAAGCAAACCATAGAGAAGGTGTAATAATATGAACAGGTTAGCTAAGGGCTTGTGTTGGTAAAATGCGTAAAAATTCTGCATGAGATGAAAGTTAGATTATCAGGCAATGTGATAGTTGGTTGTGATAGACAGAAGCAGTCTGAAACTGCTGTAAATCTGCAGGATTGCAGGTTTTCCTTCCTCCAGAAGGGCAAGGTTGGCAGCTCATGTACAGGATGAGTTTTTACAGAGAAGGAAGATGCTTTGAGATAAGAGCAACATAAAAATGTATGCCTGCCTGGAAAATGAAATTGAAACAAACAACAAAAAAAACCAAAATAACAAGTACAGCAACAAAACAAACAAGCAAAAGTTAAGATCAGGGATACAGTTTTTCTCCCTCAATTCAGTGTTAGAGTATGTTGGACACAGCAAGAGCCCTTGAAATCACAGGCTGCCACCACCGTGCCACAGCTGGGGACACCTCCTGGCCATGCCTATAAGTACTGTTGCCAGAATCTCTGAGGGCCCAATTATCCCAAATGGTGAGTACAAACATCTCCCAGTGAAGTGACTGAGAGCTACAGGTGCTCCACTCTAAACTGAAAGTCAGTTCACTTTTACTCACACATGAAGTGAGGAGTTAAGCTTCAGTAAGGTACCTCTAAATATTTGGGATTGGTTCTTTCATGAGATAAAAGCCAAGTTCTGGCTTGAACAGATTACAATGAAAAGTATTCCCATTTATGTTTTTAAAAATAGGAAGTGGTATAGTTCTAAAATAATCTCTATTTTTAGTTTGGTTTTTTTTTTCAGACAATTGTCCTTGAGGGCTTAATAACCTACAGAGAAACCAAGGCTGGAAGCCGTGAGCAAGCAGTGTTCTGAAAGACACAGAGCAGAATTGATGGGAGAGTCATCATGGAAGGTGGCAAGTCAGAGCTCAAGCTGAAACAATGGGCACAAGGACACTATCATGTTCCAAATCCCACCATACTCCATTGACGGCAGGTTGTATACAGGTGAGAATTCCACAAGAGGAATTTTCTCCCTGTCTGCTAAAAACCTCTATTGCATTGTAAGCTGGTTGAGCTCCTTCAGTGGCCTCCGAGTGCCTAGCTAGAGTGTATCTGAGGTACAATTTATATACTTGCAAACCAGTTGGTTAATAGTTTGAGTTCATCAAAACCTTCTTACGTTACAGTTGTTCACTATAAATCAAGTTAACATGAGGAAATCAAGTACATCAGTAACACTTTGGCAACTGGTCAATAAAGTAATCCATGCATAAACCATTTCTATTATCTCACATGATCCATAGACACTGAGATGCAAGCAAGTCTATTTTCACCTTTTTTTGGGAAAGCAGTAGCCTGCAATGGCAGAAAATTGTGGTGAGAGCCTCTAGCCATCCTCTCTATCAAGCAGGGACTGCTTCCTATCCCTGTGGACACATCAACAGGGCTGCCTGGGCAAACTTTTTTTCAAAGACTGTTTATAGCCTGTCATGAGGAAAACAGATCTTTTTCCCTATGGACTGTAAGAAAGGAAAGACACTTCTCCGCAGCAGAATGTGAAAAATCTTTTGGCTCATACATAAAGTCTGGGAGCAAATGTTTCCTGAAGTTGTCATTTTTCCTTTTTCTACTCATCCTGACCAACACCTCTTATTGAGTAGTCTTGTGGATCGAGTTATATTAGAAATTTCCAGGTAATAAGTTTATTTTGATTGCTGCATGATAGTACACCCAACTGTCATTTAGGGAATTTTTTCTGGGTTTATATTATTTCTATCTGTTGCCACATTTGTCAGTGAATTTCAAAAGACAGTTATAATTATTTATAGAAGGTGATGATTTAGGGTTTCTTTCTACTTAGCTTGCCAGAGATCTTGAGCAAGTTTGTAAAATTGCTTTTAGAGCAAGGTCTGGCAATACAGTGTTTAGTAGGGGTTACCTGAACATTATCTATACAATAATAGTAGGTGTCTGGCAAAAAGCCAACAAAGGTAATGCAGGCTGAGCCTGCAGAGCAGTATGATCTAATGACTAAAACTGAGAAATGCAAGGAAAATCTGGGGCCCCCAGATACAATTAAGAAGTAAGTAGGCTGAGATGCAGAGGAGTAACCCCAAAGGGAGACAGGCAAAAGACTGATGATTAATATCAGTATGTGTTATGCTTGATAGGACCAGTCACAGCAATTACACTAGTGATTCTAAAATGGGGGCAGGGACATATGGTTGCACATAAGGCTCAGAAGAGCTGTTATGTCCAGATATCACCTAGATAATTGTAAATAGTACCTGTATGGATTGCACCATAAGCTGTCCAAGAATATACATGCATGAAAAGCACTATGAAGTTTGCAACGCCAAAATTGCTGTATTACTATTAAAAATGAAAATTTTACAGTCCTCTCTGGCTGTTACAACAAAAGCATCTGCTCAGTGTAGCTACTCAAGACAGGACTGTCTGCCCTTTAAGTGAATGGGATTTTCGGAATAAACAATCAGGATGATTATGCTTTCCACTGCTGCAGGGATTTTTATTTACTTCTACAGCTTATTAATATAGACAAGAAAAAAACCCAGATAAACATTTTTTGGTTGTACTAGATGGCAAAAGTATATAATTACATCGCTCAGAATCTCATCAGCTCCCATCAGTCTAAGCTACTTTATGAACATATTTATAACTGCAGAGTATAGAGCAATTACGGGAAAACATTCTCCTTTCTGAATGCATCTGCACATTTAGCATGGTCTGATCTAATTAAAGTCACTTCCATTAAAGTCAACTGGAGTATTTCCACTCCAGGTTAAGGGAAGGACACAATAGGAACAAGCAGACCCCAGTTCCTACAGCCAAAACTTCAATTTTAACCATGTAAGGGTATTTCTAGAAATGATCTAAAACATGACCTGAATACAAACCTCATCTGAGAGAGAAAGTTGTTTGGCTTTATTTTCTCAATAGGAGTCAAAAACATCCTATTTAGCGTGGGATACGATGAAGGAAATTGTACTCTAAACAAACACCATTTGGGCGCAAGAAATTAAGGAGGGGAAAAACAAAGATCCTTGTTACATTATTTACAGGCATCTGTAACAGATCTCAATATTTCTTTCAAGTATTTTGTTTTCTGAGAGAGAAAGTGATATATTTTAGGGTTTCCTATGCCCTAAAATCTCTATCAGTGCTAATATCTGAAAGACAATGGAAAGAAGTTAAAAGAAGAAAACAAACTCTGCATGCAGTTTGGTAAAGATATTAAGATAGACTACTTGATTTCAATAGAGAAAAAAAGAAAATATCTGAAGCACTTCAAAAGTGAAAAGTTTACACAATAGGCAAGTCTAACAGGTTTAATTTATAATTCCATATTCTACTCATATTGATTTTTTTCTCACCAATACTCCCTTCATCTAAACAACCTTTGACTGTCAAAAGCCTGGGGAGACTGCCAAAGACCACTTCATTAATACATTCAATGGGAATTGTTAAGTCTCACAAATATAACTAAGTTATGTTTATTTCAGGACAAAAGTCACAGTTAAATATTCCAGCTTGAGCCAGCTGGGCAACAAGATTTATTTTGGAGATTTTTCAAGAGGCAAAGTGCCTTTGTTCATATGACTGAGAATACTTAGCAAAAGTTTTTCATAGCTGAGCAGAAACTACACACCATGTCATTGATTTCAAAGGCCTTTCACTTACCTATATTGAAGGAGAAGCTTTTTTTAACATGCTGGATTTGTTTTCTTTAAAGGAAAATCCATGGAATGCGTCTATTGACCAAATGTCAAGTTAAGTACAGATGGAGATTTTCTGTCTATATTTTAAGCCAGATGCTCCAATGATAAACTTAATTCTAAGTGCATTTAGAATGCAGTAGTTAGTGTCAAAGCATGTCCTTTGATTTAAATAACTAGATTGGTGACCATCCTTTAATGAAGCTGATTTGATCTTTAGTTTTCAAATTTAGGAAGACAGAGAGCATATACATATTGTGTCAAAAACATAGTGCTGAGCACACAAATTTAAAGAGAAAATATAATGGACTATATTAAGATGACAGGGCAATTATATTTAAGGAATTCAAACTTGTAAAGACTTCTCTGACAATTTAATGTTACTTTTCAGGACACATCACTATTTTCCATTTTCTCTGTACATTGCTAATAAAACTTTCATAACATTAAGTACACAGGCTAGAATTTGAAGGATGTAATTAATTGCCTGGCACACCAGAAAAGGCAATTTCTCTGATTCCTCCAGAAAGAAAAGGAGTGCCCAACTAATTATACAAGTGGGCAGTTGTGAGCATAAGAAAGCCACTTTATCCTTGAAAACACCACCATGGAATGAAAGAGAACTGTCCCAGTAGCGACACAGACTGAACTTGTCTAAGATCACTCATGCATTTCACAGAGAACAAGCAGGGTAAGAATTAGCACATGAGTGCCAAGCTCCAAAGCAGATATGTGTTGGTATAGGACTTTTAACAACAAGCAGAAATATTCCTCTGTCTCTTCCTGCTTGTCTCGTTTATTTTACATTTTAAGGGATTTCTTGGTTTGGGTTATTTTGCCTTTTCTTCTTTATACTAAGTATTAGGTAAATTTATGTCTTATCAACAAACATTATGGACACAAATATGTAAATAAGACAGTGAGCAGTATGATTTGCATTCTTATACAATCACATTACACAAGCCAGATTTACATTTAAGCACTTCAAATAAATAAATCTAAAGAAATATCAAAAGACATACAAGTCAAACTGGAAAACTGCCTCCCTGTTCTATGCAGGCATACATACTTCTACACAGCTACAGTTTCTTGATAGCTTTGAGTCATTACTTCTCACTAATTGCTCTAGCCTAATTATTTTAGTTACACAGTACTGTCAACTTTTCTGCAATTTCTGAGTAGCAGCAAGTTCCTGCAAATTTCCATCTGAACAGAAAGTAACTCATGAGTCTTTACAGCAGGGAAATATTCTACTCTGACATTGTCAAAAATTGCATAAGACAATTTTTCTCCAAAAGGAAGTCTATCTCATGCTTAAGACTGGACTGATAAAAGAAATCAGGTTATGTTCCTCACTATTTCACAGTCTTTCATTATGGCCTGAGGCAAGTGGTTTAACCTCTGTGTATCTACTTGCTATGACTAAAATGAGTATAATAATATTTTTTTTCCCCTTATATTTTTGTCTGCCTTGCCTTTGGGTATCCTCCATCAAGGCATGTTTTTCACTTTGACTTCAGGCCTGCTAAAGTGCACACACTTCAACAGAATTACCCATGTACTTACTGTTGCACACATTGAAGGCAACCTGCTGTGTTGGGAAAAACACCAACCACAACAAATCTTCAGAAACATTGTGAAATATATATATAAATAAATAATACCTGCTTATCAATGCCATTCATGGTCATCACATATATTCATGGAGAACTTATTTCAATATTTGTGCCAGTGATATTTGTATAGCATAAAAAAGAGACTAGAATTACAATTGAGGGCTTTGATATTTAAAAAATATTCTTTAGCTTAATTTCAGTGGTTTCACACACTGCAGCAAAGTTACATGAGCTCTAAGTCTGCAGGAGCAAGGCTCTAACAGGTTTAAGCACTAAATATCTTAGAAAGTGACCCAAATCATTAATTCAAGAGGTCTAAAATGCTTTGCACAAAAAACTACACCTTGCAAAGTAAAATCTAAAAGGTTTATATTTGGCATACTGTCAACATTGTGTGAAATTACCTTTTAATAGAGCAAAACCACTATTCCTATAATGTAAGACTTAAGTAATTATGGTTAGTGAAATACTGTTACTTCACTTTATTGATATGACTAAACTAATGTGTGAAAATAATGCATTGTAGGAATCATTCAGCTCCTGCAGCAGAAAAAAAAAGGTGTTTACATGAAAAATATTTTTTCCAGACTAACAAAAAATGAATGTGTGACATGTCTCTAGCCTCCAGGTAATTCCTGACCCAGATTATGCATTACTTTATTTTTACTCTTCTTTTCTTATAATCAGCTTAGCTTGTAAACAAACTGCAAAATCATTATGAACAATATATATTAAATCACATCTATTCACAAAAAATGATTTCCTGGTTGACACGGACTCTTTGACTGGCCATCACTCCTGCAATTGCTGGATTCCTCTAGTACTTTCCTGCCAGTTTAAGCACACTGCCCACACAAACATTTTTTCTTCACTCTCCCCCTCCTGTGCTACCTCAGACCAAACATCTTTTGTCTCTCCGTTTTCAGTGCTCCATAAAACAAATCTGTTGTCAATCTGAGGACACCTGGAATGAACTTAGCAGTGGATTCTTTGACCTTTTTAACACATGGGGGTCAAAAATCACCATCAGCAGTTGGAAAGAAAAATGTGAAAGATCAAAGTCTTCCACTCCCACTACTGTTCTTGTTTTCCTTTGTTGATATGTGCACTGCTGACAGAAACCAGCAAATTTTTAGCTCAAAAGTGCAAATATTTGATAGGAAACTGAGGCCAGATGTATAAACCTAGAACAAACAGCAAATATTTCCGTGATTCTTTTAACAGCACTGGAAAAGGTCCTTTTTAACAAACAAAATCTTTCTCCTGGAGGGTTTGTAAACCAAACATTGTAGCTTTTATTAGTTGATAGACTGTTGATACTAAATAACAGCTGACTTTAAGCCCAAGAGCAACTGCATAGACTCCTTTCATTGTTGAGCTGAGATATGCAAAAAGTAAACACTATAAATCATGAAAACTTTGCTTTGTACAAGTATTTCATGATAGTAATATACAACATTTGGGTAGAAAAGGCAAAGGGGTTTATTAAAAAACAAATCAAAACAAATTTTTTAAATCAGTCTCTCTGCAAATATATATGCAACAGAAAATATTCATTTTCATTAACTTTCTTTGAAATAAAAGTTTTCTGTATTGTTTTCCAACTATTATCTTCCTCTGCTGACCTTTATGTGGCCCAAACTTTAGAGCAATGTAATGAAAAAGCCTTCAAGCATCTTAACAGTTACAAATTGTTTATATTTCAAACTTATTCTATCCCAAATCATATGTCAATATACATTTGGTCTCTTAAAATGGCACAACATGCTTTTTGAAGTATGCTCAGAGAAGTACTGAAGAAAGAAAATAGCACAGAGTCGAAAGAACATGGATTTGGTCAACAGTTGTAGCTAATTTGTCTTGTAAAGTCAGACATCACATTCTCTCAGCTGTTCCCATTTTTTTTCAAATCAACACAAAACTGAATGAGTATAAGTGTGAAACTGCCACTGAGGAAGCAGCTGATAAAATTTTAGAGCCCCCATCACAGTATCAGCAAAGTCCCCTCTAATATGATACTGGTTTAAAGCCCCTTATTTCCTTAAACCATTTTCTTTTGCACCACTGTCACATGGAGTGTCACAGTCTCTAAATGTGGTAATAATCTGGGGATCTTATTTATGTTCAAACAAGAATTCAACCCATGTAATTATGTGCATGAAAATAGCGTCATTTAGGATTGAGGTCTGTTGAGGATTTATTGTTTGGTGGTAAAAGTATGTTTGGAGAAGCCAAAGCTTTTGTCCATGTCCTTTACCCTCTTGTTATAGAAACTAGAAGGATGCTGCATGCCATTTCCTAAGTGACTTAAGAAAGGACTACTGCTAAAGACCAAGGCCTCTGTCTCAAGTAGACCCAATACCAAGACAAGGGTGTGAATATGTGTCTAATTATTTAAAAGGATAAAATCCAAGAAATAACCCTTTACACACTGTATACGTAATACCTACAAAATCAGGCCATGTATGTTATAAAGAGCTAACTCTTAAAATTTGTGGTTTAAGTCAAGTATCAAAACGTAGCACATGTTGAAAATCACTAGATGATTTATCAACTAACCAAAATAACTGAACAAGTCCTTGGAGAATCATAAGGCAGAAACAATTTCCACACCAACTTAATCAATCCCCACTATGATTTCAATGATTTGCTTTTTTTAGAGAATTTTGATCCAGTCTTAATTCCCATAGCTTTACCATCTGCACGACATTTTTATAAAAGGTAATTTTATCCTCTCTACCAACCTGTTAAATATCGTCATGGGAGGATTTATTAGTTTCCATGACTCCAGACAGTATTTTATTCTCCCTATGTTGTCAGCTGCAGACCCAAGTTCCTAATTTTATCATTTGAAAGCAGTGAAACCATTCATTAATAAAATACTGTAATCTACCTGTTCTGTGACTCAAGAGCAACACTTGCCTTTCAGCCTGCACCTGACAACCTCTTTCGTAGAAAGAGGGAAAGAAGAAAGTTTTGCAGTGTAAATCTCTGCAAGTTCAGAACTCTAGGTAGAGCTCCCCCACTTTCTACTAAGAAAATCCTTCAGAATTATGATCATATCAGAAGACTAATTGCTATAATTTGTTGGAGAAATGTAATATTCCATTAAGCTCTAAGCTTTTTAAGAGCAGCGAACTCATTTTACTCTTAAAATTCTATGCACACTACTGATGATCTTTAATTATTATAGTGCTGTGATTAATAAAAGTAGCAATGCACTCAGCAATCTAAGCGCACACAGACTCTTTCTGCTTTAGGGAAGCCTGAAATGCATGATAGTGGATTCTTTCCAAACATATTTATCAGAAAGCTGTTTGTCTTCTGTACTAGAGCTTGATTCATAGTCATTCTATTCATGTCAATGAATGCAGCACAAGGCCTTTAATACTCCCTGCTTGGGAGCTAATGCCTTTAGCTTTCCATTAGGTAATTTGAAAGACCTATTCATTTTTTTTCACAGTCAGCTAACTAATTCTTTAACACTTCATTTCAATACCACTAACACTTACTAAGGGATTGACTTCACTAAGCGAACAATCTCAGCTGTCTCAACATTTCATCGTTACCTGACATATATAGCTGTGTCTAAATCAATGAATCACACCGACGTAGGTCTATCCCCTTGAGCATTTCT
The DNA here is from genome assembly GCF_000695815.1 of Acanthisitta chloris. Taxonomy (NCBI): domain Eukaryota; kingdom Metazoa; phylum Chordata; class Aves; order Passeriformes; family Acanthisittidae; genus Acanthisitta; species Acanthisitta chloris. Next base: position 128,051 of record NW_008659071.1, read on the forward strand.
TTTTTTTTACATCTAGTCCCAGTGCTCCTCTTTATTGTTCAATGTGAAACTTCCAATATCTATGGAGAGTATGATATACTTGGAGTTTTTTAACCCCGTTTCTATACTGTTCTTCTAGTCAAATTAAAGACCATCAGCTCTCCATTTCAGGAACAAGGATTGCATTTCAAAATGCTTCCTTTCTGATATACCTCATGGAAAAGGTGGCAAAGACTAAGTTTCTTCCTTCCCTGAAAAGACAAAGACATGTCATTATGACAGGCAGAGTGTAGGAAAGGTGAATTGGGTTCTTTTTTAACCCCCCAACTTGTCAGAATTCATGCTCTTCCAGCAAAATTCTAGCAAGTACACTAAGGATGAAAATCAGGGATAAATCCATGAAAGTTTTGAAGAAGAATCAGTGAACACACAGTAATCTTAGATTAATGTTGGCATCATATTTGACTATAAAAAAAACTAAATCAAAATGTAATCATTTATTTATTCCAGACATGCTTTACAGAAGTGAAAAATTATAGAATTTTATCTCCTGGCTTGTCTGCCTCACATGCAGCAGTATAAGGAAGTTCCTAGCAAAAGATACAAAAGCACATTAGAAGTAAAATATCACTAAATTTAAGCTCACCTTCTTTCACTACCTTTGCTTAACACTGTAAAAGGGCTCTGCCAAGGTGCAGAAGATGCAACTGTTTGAGCTTGGTATCTTTGCAGCTTCTGCTGCTCTGAAGAAATTATTGTCCCTCCACTGTCAACTTCTTGGTGTCTCAAATGCATCACCACAGGGCACTGCAAGAAGTTACTTTATTTACTTTTTAAATCAACTTTGCAGACAAATAATGTCAGGATTTAATACTATATTATTCATTAGTGGTACACAGGTAGTATGTCACCTTATTTTTGGCATAAGCAGGTTTGAATTACACATTGTTAAAAAAAAGGCAAACAAAGCTAAAAATAAAAAAACACAAATCAAAAAATACATACCAAGAAAACCCCCAAGACAAATAAAACCCCACCAACAATCTTTTCGAAGTACAATAATCAGATGAGATAAAACTGTTTCTGGAAGCTTTTTAATGTTAGCTTTACTGATCTAAAAACATCAAATGAGCTTTGTCTTTCCAGAAGAATGTTAGCTGAAGAAGAAAAGCTGGTGTTTGCCTGCAGGATGCCTGTCACTGTGGTCCCTCCAGGGAAGCTCTAAACTCCTTTGTGAGTTTCATTTCTACAAAAAGCAGAAAGGGACTGAGTCTCAAATAATCAGTTGGTTTCATATGCTGGGGATCAACAGTCACCTTTCTACTCAAGTATGAGTGAATTCCTTTGCCAGCAGAAAGCAGGTGTCAACTTAAATCCTACATTAGCAAATGTTACAGCAGATATAGTGTACTTTGATGGTCTACTGCCATAAGAAATTATGCCTTTATAAAATTTAAAGCTGGCTTGTCCACATTTAGATTTACAACATACTACTATGATAACAAAATAATTTTTAATTTTTTGTACTTTAACTAAAACCCCATTTAGATACGTAAAGACATCCCAATTTTCAAAGATAGCTACATGTAAACATGACCAGGAACAAGTAATAAAAATGCAGAAAAAGTAAATAAATGCAAATAAATTATATCACCTTTTTCTGAGTACAGAGTAAAGTATACTGTACTGAAGAGTTGGTATGTGGATGTATTATCTTGGCATCTCATCATTATGATAGATTTTTACAGTGAAAATAAATGAAGTCCCACATAAATCAGAACCAATTCACTTTCTTCATGGCTGTAAAGCCTCTTGTTACTTTTACTGTCAGAAAACAGAATCACTTAATAGGAAATGGTAGTACTAGCTACACATGTTCAGCATTGGAGCACAGAAATCACATTATAATATTACTATTGAGTTCTTTTAACTCAAACAAAGCCCTCTTGTTAGCAAATGATACTTTGTATTTGGTCACGATTTGTAAAGCGGATAATATTTTCCATTTGTATCATAAATTTAATCACTGGATAGGAAAGTCAGCTAGTGCTTATTGGCTGCTTATGTACAATATGATTTTTGAGAGCGTGTCTGTTTTTTTGGATATAGAGATGGAAACATCAAATGAACTGCTATTCACAAAATACCCTCAAAGTCTGTGGAAGAACTAGCTAGGCAAGTCAGTCTTCCTGGTCTTCAGCTCCTGTACCTTCACTAGCAGAACACGTTTCCTAACTTTAAGCACCCTTGTTATAATTATTTAGCTGAAAAGGGCAGGGAGGAAAAATTAAAAAATACTGTTAAAAAGACTGATTTCACAATAGTCAAAATATTAAGTAAGGCAATTTTGAATAAGTGTTGATTTTATTCTCTCTCCCGTACTCGTCCAGAGAATTTTTTAAGAAATAAAATGAAAATCATCACTATGATAGTCTTGGGAAGCTGGACCCTCTTCAACAAAATATACCAATCTGGAGGATGAAGAATTAGAAGTCACCTACATGATCTTGCAGAACTCCTACATAAATTAAATGGGTTTAGAAGAGAATACACAGCATCAAAAAAATCCATCCTTCAGTCTCAAATAACTCTGTTCCAGTAATTTTTAAGACACATAAAATCTAGAAACAAAGCTGAATCTCAATTAAGTACTGCTAAAGGGAGAATAGTATCCTATAACACTGACATCTGGACTACTGCTAGTGCATGTAATGTATATCTGTCACTGACAGCTTATCAGGTTATATATCATTCTGAATCATTAGTCATGTCTTTCTCAGCAAGCACAGGAATCTGCAAAACCAACATAGACATAGAAGAAGTACCTCTGAGAGGACAAACTCACTTACATGTAACAATCTTTGAAGGTAATCATAAGCCATTAATATAATGCAGACCATAAATGTCAATACAAATAGTCAGTGTATGTCAACAAGCAGCGTATAGACATGACTGGCCTAGACAATCAACTTATGGCAAATGATAGCTTTTTAAATATCTTCAGCAATTGATACATTTAATCTCCATGTGCTAAAGATCCAATAGGAAAAAATTCAACATAATTTTTTTTTTGGGGGGAGGGAGGAAATCTGTTCCTATTTCCATTTCCTTGTAAAAGGACTTCTGAAAAATGTCCAAGAAGAATGCAGTGTGCCCCAGCACAAACTTATTCAAGATGTAGCTAGCAGATAAAGCCCTACACATGACACCAACTGGTTAAACAGAGGCAGGCACTACATGCCTTGTCATTTGATCATGATATAGATTGATCATTTCTATTACTGGACTAGACTGTAATGAAAAGCCTCGTGAATGTGTTAAGGCCATTTTAACAGCTCACTAGAGACCCGAGTGTGGAAGGAGCATGCCTAAGCCAAGTTCTACATGCAGTCCACGCACCATTATGAATAATGAAGTGCTTTTAGCAAAAAAAAAAGAAGATATTACAATAAGCATTTTTCGCCACAGTTTTTTTTGGAGGAATTCTACTGATGATTGTTTTAGGACTGGGGAATACATTTAACAATTTGGTTGAATCCCTAATCATAAACTGCCTTTCTGAATAGTAACTTAGTGGAAGAGGCATGAATTGTTATACCTTTAGGGTAAAAAAAATTATTAAAGAGCCTCATAAGAGACTGCTGTGGAGAGCTGTTGTTCGCAAACATTTGACTAGCACATCTATTAATTCGTTCTGAAGCATGGTGGGTTTTTTCCTGAAAAACACAGTGAAATCACTGGAAGAAACGTGCAGCACGCAGGCTTTTCATGTATGTTGGGAGCATGAGAGATATCAATAAGTTCATGATAATATTAGAAGATACATATAAAAAACCAGTAACTCGTTTCTTTTCATAAGAAACTGTAGTCTTAAATGCATTAATATATTTAATAACATTTCCTGTTAGCATCTGAATACTCAAATATAAATTTTAGCAATTACATATAATTGTACAATCAATTTGGGGCTATACTTCTGCTTAAAAATTTCCCTTCTGAAATATATACGTTAAAAAAACAGCAAAAGAGCAGAAGAACAAGACCTCTCAGACTCTATTCTCCCAGTGTCATTATCATCCCATGCCCATGACAAAATTAATTCCTCAGTTCTGCCAGAAATGACAGTCTCATTATCATATTAGAACGATGACAAAAAGTAAGACAGTGTGGGGACCACTGAAAACTCTGAAAAATCAAAAACTGTATCATGGTGAAGAGTGCTTTATTGAAGTGTTCAGAATGTATTAGTTTATTAAACAAAATTAAATGTTGAAAAAACCAAATATAAGTAAAAATATTTTAAATACAAATACTATATAAGATTTTTGTATACATTTTGAATTACCAATTCCAGGAAAATAAATATGATTTTATTGAATATTAGGTGTGGCAAAACCTGTATTTCTTATTGGAAATGCTAGAGTTGTAAAATTTTGTTCAGCTCTATTGCTATATAGGGAGAAAAGTGGTAAATGTTTAGATAATACAAATCTTGTGACACATGTACAAAACAAGCTGCCTGTCTCCTTTTCCACAGAAAAGACCAGATTCATAGCACCACATTTTTGCAATACAATGTGTTATAATTGGTGGCTTTGAAGAACTGACCCCTTTCGATTAATGATCCTTATCACACTGTTCCACATTTGAACTGAAGCAGTGTGCTTTACTTGCTGACAGTTTTCAGAACTGAGATTATGATTTAATTTTGATCAGAGATTTTTCTGTTTTGCCTAGAACATGAACTACAGCAGCAGAAACCTTAAAAGAAAAAATAGCACAAGGCTAATTGACTGGCTGGATAAACAACTGCCCTTTCCTTTAAAGAACTGTCTACCAAATATTCAACTGAGCTTATTAGCAGCAGGCATTCATGGAGTCTCTGCTCACAGCATCAAAGAGAATGCAGGAAACAAATGTTAACGCTTGCCTCGATGCAGGGGAAGTGCCATTCTCTTAAATGTATCCCATAATATCATGTGGATTAAGAGACAATTCAATATGTTTTCATATATATCCACCGAATAGAGCCTAAACCAGAAACAGAGATGTGGGATTTGGGCCAGACCCCTTTGGTGAGGAATGTCTTAGAAATGGCTGGTTAGAGCAAAGTAAACAGCTTAAGTGTGGGTTCTCCCCCGTCAGCAGGAGTCATTCATTAGGGGCCTTCAAGAGATAAGAAAAGTAGAGACATGCTAGAGGATAGCAGCTAAAATTACACACTCACTCTGCACTCATCATACATTTGTCACCATGAGATATAAACATTTATGTCAGTGCTAACAAACCACCTACCTTATTTGACTATTTTGAACACCAGTGGAATTTAAGAAATATCATAGCAGTATGCAATGTTTCTGCTAGAGAAAAGTAATACCACAACTTCAATGGTTTTAGATGCCATAAATCAAATTGTACAAACTCTCATGCCAAAAGTGCATATCTCATAACTACACCCAAATATTCTTGAACAGTACAGTGTAATAAGGTGCCTATAATACATTGACTAACTTGCTGTGCAGTTAGCATGTGGCAGAAAATTCAATATTAAAATCTTAAGGCCAGTGGGAGTTGATGATCAACACTTTAGTTGTGCCTTTTTATTGCTAACTTTTGAGTAATTCTTAATGCTAATTCAAAACTTCACACTTGCTTGCAAAACAAAATCAACACATAAGATATTTAACGCACAGCAGCTTAAGCCAGAAACTCCCTCTAAAACTTTGAGTAAAGTAGAAGCATATATGAGTGATGAGGTTTAAAATTAGCATTATAGCATTTGACTTCTCACATTTCCAAAAGGATTTCACCTGCGAATGCCAAACAGGATTTTTAGCCTTGCAAGATATATAACAAACATTTGTTGAGGAAGTTCATTGTTCAAATTCTTACCTATAAAGCAAGTTTGTTATGACTGTGAGAACTTGTATTTACAAGGAAAAAATATAATTCACTTTAAAAAAATCCTTTCAATTCAAAAATAAATAATGTGAACAGTAAGTGTCTGTATGGTCTGGAGATGCTCTATGCCTTTAGCATTTGGGTGACATTTCCTGTGTATTTGCTTACTCTAAAGTATATTTGAATGTTGGAAGTTCTACAGTGTTCTCTTAAAATGCCACTACTCTGAAAAGCGACTTCAAAAGATCGGATTGTTTGATGTTTGTTGTTTCTTAGTGATTTTGGTACCAGATGTGTTCCAGTTCAAAGTTTAAAAGATTACTTGTTTTCTGATTGTTAGATCTGTAAATGGATTCAAGTTCCAAAATGTCAAGAGGTTTCCATTGCTAAAATCTCTATAGGATTTCAATGTTCTGTATTTTGTTGCAATTAGACTAATCAAGATGACAGTGTAACTCAAGAAATGCACAATCCATCAATATTATTTCTTGGTGATGAAACATAAAGAATAGCATCTTCTCTATGCTTTTGGAATATTTTTTAGGAAGAGTCTATCTGGGTTCTCAAGTAGGCAGATTAAATTATTTGCACTGCGATCTGTGGAGCCAAAAAAAATACAACAAACTTTGAAGTAACTAAGTGCTGCAGCTACTGATTTTAGGAATCTTTTTGGAAGAATTTTCAGGCAAATTCAGCAAAATATTAAGACAAAGCTTCTTTCATTGTTGATTTATGGATTAGACAGAGGGATCTTGAACACATAAGCCAATTAACAGTTAAGGGGGATTCCACAGTGACACAGAATACTTTTTCTTTGCCTTTGTTTTCATGTTGTCCCGTGCTTTTCCAACCAAGTCTGATTCCTCAGGGCTAAAATAGAATATACTTAATTACAAAAATCTTTACTGTACTTGAACAGAAGCCTTTTAGATACAGTCAAATTCTTCTTATGCAAAGGAAGCAAAGTTTTGACTCATGTTTTTTTTCACCCTACAACTTTGATTATTGAAAACTGACAGACAGTTAATCAAGACTGTAGGTTGGGTATCAGATCACCAGGGCAGTGCACTACCTCATTTGGCCTAGGAACAAGAAAAATAGTGCCAACTGAATTTACACTGTAAATGACTAGATCTGTCCTTGATAACAGCACCTTATCTATCATTTATGATCTGCTTACTATTTGAACAAAGCTAAAGTACTCCATTTACATATATAGTAAACATCTCTTCCCTTAGCAAACAGATTTGACTCAGTCTGTCTTAGACTGCACTAGACTCCTTAATAGACACAAGACTCTCAATTTTCTCTTCAAAAGAAGGTTATTCTCTAGAGCCTATCTTTTTAGTACAAGGAAAATAAAAGAAAAAAATGTCCTTTTAAGAACTTAAGAATCTCAATCTCTTCTGTAGTCTCAGTGTCATTTTCAATTTTTATTATTTGGACTCTTACAAAAGAAAAAGCAGCCCAATTTCTGCTCAAAACTCATATTAATATATTCTTTAGCAGAGTTCTGGGTCTAGAATTGATAAAGACACATTCAGACTAAATACTGCTTGGTGACTAATCTTTTTCTCCCACCACCTGTAGAGTCCTGATAACTTTGCTCAAATTCCTGCAGCAAGGGTGAAGGTGAACTCTTACTTGTAAACAGTTAACTCAGTCCTCTCCCTGTTGGCTGCTTTATAAATTTTGGTGTCTAGGGACTACTGCACTTCTCAGGTACATCACTTCCAGGTTGACAGGATTGATTTTTAAACTTTTTCTGCCTAATTATGCAGGGATTTGCACTCCTCCTGAATGCCAGATATCCAAGGACATTGAGAATTCTATACAAGTCAGTACGAGGCAGGCACACCCTCCCCTACAAAGTATGAAGAACTGCCGAGGTAAGTTAAGGTAGTTTATCAGTAATTTCAAGATAGAAGTGCTTCTAAACAGTTGAATCTAGAGAAAATAAAATCTTACAGGCCAAAAACGCAGTTAAGCCTAACCTTTATCAGTATCCTTATCATCTGAGCATTGTTTATCCTTGTCATGTATTTGAAATTAAAAATGCTATAAACAAATTTTATCATGCAAAGCAATTTCCAGAAGATAAATCTGAAAGGAGTGAGAAGAATTATATCAACAGGTGAGTTACATTCATTATTGTTGGTGCAGTTACAGGTTTCACAGCAGTCCTCGGGAGGATAAGAAGAGTGGATGGAAAGAATATGTAGTTTCTCAGTGAGACAGTATTTCCTGTAGAGCTACTCTTATCCAATCCATTAAAACTCATACCCACGAAACTCAGATTATGGTGAACTAGGATTATTTTAAATCCTTCCTTATTTTCTGAACACTAGTTTAGTGTTTCTGTCAGTGTACACTTATTGCTACTGACTTCTGTGGTACTATACCAGCTCACTTTAGCTGAGGCTGGCTAAATAAGTATTAAAACTCTGTTGATTTTAAGACATTATTAGTCTAGAAGTTTCCCCATATTCCCTTTTCATCTGCTAATTGACATAATTTTTATTATCTGTTTTTCTCTCTAGCTATTGACTCAGCAACTCTTTAATTCCCTGCCCATTAACATTTTATTGTTGTGAATGTCGACACAGAACATGTTTATAATTGTTCAATAAATACCATACCATATAGGAAAAAAAACCAGAACAAGTAACTTCTGGGAAACTAAAAGACTATGAGTCTTTTATGGAATCTCATTTAAAATGGATCACAGCATCCTATTGTATCCTGCTACAATATCAAAGGCATTACGCTTAAATTAAAGCAGCAGAAATAAGGGAAACCATCCAGACGAAATAAAATACTTGCTCAGGGGAATAGCTTTATTCTAATCCTGAAACTGTATATATATGAAAATCTTCATTATCAAATAAAATCCTAGATGTTGTGACAAGGCTTCTTCTAGTAATCCACAACTGAAATTATTTCTGGTAGTCCTGTGGGTTAAAAAAAGCCCCTTGGCCAATTTATGTCATAGGAGTATGATCCAGAAAGAAAAAAGACTTTGAGGATTTGAGGATTCACACTACTTTAGTAGCTGAACTTTTAGCTTTGTTTTCCATGCCATCAGCTCTGAGACACTAAGATTCATTACTCTCTGTTCCTTTATTAACTGTGCTATCAAAGGCTTATGATCCCTGCATGACTTCAAGATCTCACTTCAACATCAACTTGGTTCAAGATCGATTCCACTTTTCATCAATATTATTCAAAGACTCTGGATGTGCATCTCATCTTTTATTTAAGGCATCTATGTACTTAGTCATACCATGGTAAGCACAGGTCTGATGAAAGCAGGTGCAGTTCTACTAACTTCAGCTGAACCGAGACTATTGAAACTAGAACTGAACACAGCCAATTGGCATTCAAAGTCCACCAATATGGGTAAAATCCATGTTTATTCTATTGCCATCTCCAAATAATAGCCCATCAAGCATATTATTATTAGAAAACCCTGTGCTATGAATAATTAGAGGGTATAATCCTGAAACACCTTAAGAATTAAAGTTAATAATCCTTAATCATTAGCAAATCAAATTAATTCATGGTCTTCTGAATTTACTAGCTGATCACAAATAAATCAACAATATCTACCAACCTGTATTATTCAGCAGTTTCAGATCCTTAATGGTGTTGACTGTATGCATATAAAATTTGTTTCATATACAAAATAAAAATCCGCCAAGAGGATTTTGACTAAATATGCCACTTACACCATATTTTAGCTGTCTGATTAGAGAGACTCAGGCTGAAATTTTCAGCATATGCTCATGTTCCTAATTGTAACATCATCCCCAGCATTCACTTCAAAGTGGCCACTTCCTTTGCTCTTCTTGTTAGAGATCATTGTTACACTGTCTTTCAGCAAAGGGTAAATTATGCTCCAAAATAAAAACAGAAAGTATGTCAAAAGGACAATAAAAATGTAGAGCAAAATCAGTTTAAAAATTCAAGTAGCACTGTCTTGTAGCATTTGTGCAGTTTTAGCAGCAAACTCTGAGGATTGCACCTGAGGACAATGTGCTCTGAAACTATAACAGGGAGATTTAATAATGCAGCTGGTTAGACAGGAATGAGTCCCTAGAATCTTCCTAGCAGGCTGTTGTTAATTTAACAGGTTTTGTTCTCCATCAGCCTGATCCTGGTGTAACTCATCTCAGCATTGGGATAACAGGTGTGAGCAGAACATCCACACTAGAGACCCTTTGCAGCCAGCCCCACCCTGCTCACTCCTGCACTAGTCTCTGTCACTTCATTGCCACACAGACCACAGCACAGACGAAATACATACAGGACTCTATACACAGTCTTGGCAGTTGTCCTGGACCCTGGTATGTCCCTTTGTGCTGAGAAATAAGCCATCAACTTAATGAAATCATTGATGGCATTTCAAAGGTTAAAACAGCACTGCAAGTATTGCCTCTTACTTTCTCTCATCTCTCTAGAGAAGACACCACTAGTTCTTTGAAACAGTAAATAAACCTTAAACCTTTACTTGTTCAAAGAAAATGCTGGCTTGTCTCAGAGAACATTCCTTTTGACACAGCCTCCAAAAGCCTGCTCCCTGGCAAGTTCAGCCTGTTCCTCAGGCAAGACCTGGGTATTCCCTGCTGTGACAGAGCAAGCCCTTCTTCCCCTTCTCCCTCAGTGGAAAGAACATCTTCTTTCTAGCCAGGCTAACCTTTGACTTTGTCTAGAGCATAACAATATTCTCTCTTTTGAAAGCTTCCTGGAGGACTTCTTCCTTTAAAGCACAGAATTGCCCTAATTGGACCTCCAAGAACAACTGTCATCTTTTTTTTTCACATTGCTTTACAATCCCACTATCCTCCCCACCTCTCTATTCCGTGGTGTTAGATTTTGTTAGGTTTTAGATTAAAATAAATTAAAGGCAACTGCATGAGGTTAAAGGCACATTAGGGTTTAAACCACTGTTATTGCAGTAGCTCTCTCTTTACCGTGGCACTATCATGCATCCATCACATTGTCAGCTCTCCTTTCAGTGTACAATTGACAGAGAACAAGATGGAAACAGTCCATCAATCTAGTGTCACAGCTGTAATAAAAGTCTGCAGAAAACCTGTAAAACTGCTTACATTCAGCTAGAGCATCAGTGTGCTGCCTGGTGTAAAGCATTCCACAGAGCTGCAGAGAGGTAGTGTGTCAGATGGAAGAACTGCCATTGGAGGCATTTTGCAAGTACTAAGTGCTTGCCAATACCTCTCTATCATAGCAGGAGAGAATGAGGACTGCACAAACAAACATTTCTGCAGTTCCCACACTAAAACACAGATAATTCTGCTATGCTTTCATCTGTTGGGCTGCATCAATTATACTCACTAATATGTTAAGGGACATAGTCACCCAAGCCACAAAACACTTGTCTAAGTAAACAACTCATTCATAGTGACTGAACATACAAATCTTCTCAATTAACAGATATTTTTGTATGCGTTTTTCATGTATACTATGTATTTGCCACACCTGGAAAAGTATAGACTACACGCCTGAGTGTGGATTTCTTGCACAAAAATACTGAAAGCCACAGCTAAGAGAGGACTGCAAGCTTTCAGAATAAAGAACACATAAATTCTTACTTATAGTTCACAACATAGAAATTCATTCCATGGAAGACATGCTTTAGAAGCTGTGCTCACAAAGGAGAGGCATGCACAAGAAATATAAGACACAAGCCCCACTATCTACTACTGTTCACATTACTGGGAACAAAATGCTAACACAAAAATAAATGAAAGAGAAAGGTAAGTGAAGAGATAAAATCATCAAGAGAGTATATATTTGGGAGGGAAATAGAGATGCATAAGTAGGTAAATACACTAACAATATAGGGATGTCTGAGGAGACTGGCTTACAGGGAAGAAAGTTCTATATCACAATACTTGATAGAAATACATATGCAGGTTATACTGATTTTTTTTAATTTTTTAATTAAACCTGATAGGAATTATATTTCCATTAAAGAAATCACCTTTACTTTAAAGAGGATCAGGAAATATCCCCATGATACTTTTCACTCACAAGAAGAAAGCAGATGGTATATCAAACTGCTCCTTTGCCAAAGTGAAAACCAGCCACAGAATATCTGTACAGACATTCTAACAGATTACTTTTACTAATAAAATAGAGACTCACTGTTAAAATTGCTTGTTTCTTATTCAGTTTTTAAGTGATTGGCTCTTCTTTAGTACTGTAATCTACCACAAAAAAGTGGTTACAAAGCAGCTAAATTCCACAGTTTTGTCCAGCTTTCTTCATGGCCTCTTTGTCAAAAATCCACTGGAGGAATGGTTTTGTTTATCAAATCATAATCAGATGTTTTCAGGGTGACCCAGAATGTGAGCAATGGCAGATGTGTCTGAGATTTTGTGTCACAAGATAATGATTTGAGTTAACAAAAATTGTTTTGGTGAGGTCACGGATCTTTCTATCATCATATAAGAGTTCAGCAATCTGGGTAATGAGGAGCAGCAGGAAAAGCAAGTGAGAGAACAGAATGACAAATAAGATTTCTACTTCTTTTGATTCATTGAGACTAAGCCTTTAACTATTCTAAGAAATAAGATTTTTCTTATCAGTTTTAAATAGCAGTTCCGCTTCATCATTTATGTGGACATAGAAAAACGTGCTATAAAGCCAAAAACAGAGAACTGCTAAAATCTGGGATTTAGGATAATTCTTACCACATTGGAAATTGCTCTCTTTCTGATAAATATGAAGGCTTTTCTGAAACAGAATAATGAAGAAAGACAAGGCAGAAGACGAAGAGTCTTTTATCATCCCAACAAACACAGTGGTTATAATGTTAAAAGACCCACAAAGCAAGGAAACTCTGCAATGTGAACAAAGCTCACACTTGCATTATGGAGCTGACTTCTACACGTAATCCTCCCCCACCAGAGCCACACTGGAGACTATGTCCATGGTCATGCACTGCTTGTTTTGCACGGTTAATCACTGAACAGTTTGCTCCACCCAATGCCAGCATCAAAAGCCCTTAAGTACTGCAAAATCAGCTTTATGTCACACTTCCAGCTACCTGAATAAGCATGAATTTACTCGAGCTATGGGGTTTTAATGAAATTTCAATCTGTTCATCTCCCAATATGTTAGACCATGTGAATGGTCATGCACTGCTTGTTTTGCACGGTTAATCACTGAACAGTTTGCTCCACCCAATGCCAGCATCAAAAGCCCTTAAGTACTGCAAAATCAGCTTTATGTCACACTTCCAGCTACCTGAATAAGCATGAATTTACTCGAGCTATGGGGTTTTAATGAAATTTCAATCTGTTCATCTCCCAATATGTTAGACCATGTGAAAACGCAGTTGTGCAGGACCCTGCTTTAAGTAAGGGCTGAATTCACCTTCCCTGACAACAAAGGTGCAGTGAGAGAGAGAGTAGCAAGGTTGGAACACCAGCTTGTTAATAAAGGCATTCAGATGACAGAAAGAGTCCACTAGGTTATTGCTTCCAGAAGGAAAATAATACCTACATGGCTCCAGAATTATGGATTTCCAAAAATAATGCAAGATTTCTCCAATACTGTTTTTCAGTGGGACCAGGAAGAATTAGCATGCTTGGGCTTGCAGAGCCTCTGCCTGACTAAACACCCTCCAGGTGTCTAGGTTTGGGATGTGGCACTATAGTGTTGTGCTCTTTGAAGTCCTCTTGCCTGTAGTCACTGTGACTGGTCCCAGCCTCTCCTGCACATGAGATCCCTATCTATTCTAAGTTCAGAGGATCAGCACTGATCTCCACGAAGTTGCATAAGCTTAAGTAAACCATTTCTGAGAAAATCAGTACCAAAAAGTTCCTGCTTTTGTATACCTCTCAGAGCTGAACCACATCCAGATGCATGTGTGTTTTCCACAGGTTCTTCATTCCAATGTGATTTTTCTCAGATAGCAAATTAAAAAATATTTGGTCTACCTTAATTCTCACTGAGTGGCATCATCTCAACCATTAAAAGAAATATTAGCTCTGAAAGTTACTTGTGACTGTCCTTATGGGAAGTTAATTTTCATTAAATCAAATAGAGAAAAATTAACAGCAATTAGTGGATATTGCAGATTGTGTACACACATTTTGCATTATTTGGTGATTTTAATTGTTAAGTCTCACCCAAACAGGATTTTGCAATTAGTCTTTCATCTATTTGATGCATTCTCAGCACTGTGTTAGGCAGGACAGCTTTAGATAAAGAACGTTCAGATGTTTGTCTCAGATTAAGTAGGAGGGTGTTAATTGGCAAAATAGTCCCTGATTTTCATATTAAATATGAGTACATGAGGCATATTTTCAAGTAAGGAAGTGGCAACTAAGTTCTGCACACAGTGTTTACTTTGTGGGTCTTGAACGATATATGTTCTTGTTAGTAGACAGATGGTCATTTATTTCCATGCCAAAGTAATGATAGCTTTTTTCCTACCTTTTAACATCTGCCCTAAATTTATCAAATGTTGTGTTACACTTAGCTTTCTTAATTGGAGGAGAGAGTGAGTGTAATTTAAAGGCTCATCTGGGATATGTTTTCCAAACTACCCCATAGAGTCTGAGTCTTTCCGACTCTCGGGAAATCCAAAAATCCTGATGTTATTTTGGCAGCTCCTGTTTTCTGAATTTCCTTCTTTCTGTTTTCAGCAGACAATGCCTTCCTCCAGGACTCCCATACAGACAGTAAATGGAATGCTAACACCCTGCACGGTAGCTAGATTCTAGTTAACCCAGTTCATGGGAACATCATGAGTGCTCTCTTTTTCTCGCATGTTTTCAATGGTTTCTGTAACAGTCCTTTCCTCAGGACCAACTCATTAGAGCTGTCAGTGACCTTCTGTGTTGATTATGTTAGAAGATTTAAATCTCCTAATATACACGTTTGATTATACAGATGCGGCTTTTCCTATTTCTAGATTCTCTATTTTAGCTCTTTTTTCAAATGCAGTGTATTAATTCTCCCTATATTCCACTTTAGAGAATGAACAGGTACCTACCTGATAACTTCCATTGACTTACAGCCCCAGGCTGCCGTAAAAAGCACCCTGTGAGGACACGCCGTTTGGTTATTCATGGAGCTCTGCATTCTGCAGATAGTTCATTCCTGATCTTTCAGAAACAGTTTCATAAACTAAACCTGTGTTAGAAAGTTCACTCTCCACTGCAGCAGATGATTTAATGCAAATTATCAAGATATTCTGCAACAATTATAAAAAAATATTTAGAGGAGAGAAAAGTAACATCTTTCCATCCAGCTTTATAAAACACTGCAAGAACTACTCAGAAGTGCAATGGACTTCTTGTAAAGCCTTGACACCAAAAAATTTTGATCATACATTCCTGCCCACACATCACAATCTTAAATGAAAGGATTTTGATCTTTGCAAAGAGAGTCCATTCCTAAGTAACTTAGAGGTACTAAAAACATTTATTATGCGTGTCAGTTGGCCATTGCTGCATATTATTTTATTTAGATTTATTTAAAGTGCTCCATCCATAGCTCCGTTACATTATTCTGCTATTCATTTCCCTTAACCAGAACATTCAGTAAAGCGTTGCTATAGCAATACTGCAACTTTTCATGACCAAAATCTCATCTACTCTGGTCTGTGCAAAGAAATTTTAAAATATTACTATCAATAGCTAAAGTGGTCAAGGGGTTCACCTAAAACCAGTCACCTGTCATTCCAAGAGCTGGCAAGCCTGCTGGTATCAATTAAGTTTACTATTCAGTTTGATATATGATGAATTAAATGGAGGGCTAATAACAGCATGAAAGGGGTTTCTTCACCTTCGTGCACCACAGAGGATGTTTCTCATCCTCTGGTCTTTAAGGACCAACACAGCCCAGTGTTAAAGGCTAGAAATAGGTCAGAGATTCTCTATTAAATATGTAGTGACCCAAATTTCTATGCAAGTGGCACAGTGTAACAGTCCCTGTCAGTCCAGACTAGCAAGTAATGCAGAAATACCACTCTTTGGACCCAGGTTCACAGGGTAGAATTTGTTTCCCCATTTTCCTTGTGCTTGACCCACATAAAGTCCGCTCAGTAAAGATTTAGTATTTGAATTAAATTCACTGATCCACAGTTGTATTTCTCCAGTGTGATTTACGCTGACATAAAATGAAGTGACGAATTGGGCCCTGAGGGCTTTAGGAATGATGGGGCCTTTTGCAGGCCTTTTGGCGTGGGATGAGCTTTTGCCCATAGTGAATACATAAAATAACTATCAAACTCTTTTACTTTGAATATCAGTTACAAGACCAAGGAATCTTCATTACTCTACTGGCTGGGGATTGAAAGTTCCAAAATTAGAAAAGCTACTCAAGGAAAAAAAATCTCGGCATGCTATAATTGAACTGGTTATGAAAAGAGCTGTGAAGAGACTGTACAAGCGAGGCAGCAAATGTACTACTCAACATAACAGCAGCAGCAAGAGGAATAGACACTGCAAGCCATTTCTAGGCCAACGAGGCACAGAGGGGGATAGCAGCCAAAATAATGAGAACAAAAGAGAATTAAAAGTGCTTTATCAAAAGATTAATTTCAAATGTCTATAATAAAGTTACACAAATACTTCAGTTAATTTTTTCTTAAAATAACACAAATTAATAATATTTTAATTTGAGGTCAAATGCTCTCGTATAAACTTTGTGAGTGCCTTTCCAATAAATTTATCTTAAGGCTAAGATTCATATTAGGGCTTTCTACCTGTGTACATTCTTTCTAGCCAAAAAACTTTTACTTCCCATTGCTCCCTTGTAACTCACTGGTCCTCTGTGATTAATCGGGAAAGGACCAGTGAAGGAACTGGAATTATGCAAACATTTTTGTTCAGATTGTGTCTTTTAAAAAAAAAGAAAAAATAATCTAAATAGAGAAAAAGTACAGCAATGTACACACGAGAGGCAGATGATGACAATCCAGTCACACACATTTCATGTCTTGCTCCTAATTCAAATGATACGGTCCTCCTCCCCAGCTAGTTTCACTGACAGAGCATTTCTGGAAGATGTTCCAACAGCTTGGGAACTGGTATTAGCATAAAACAAAATGAAAAAAAGGTACTAGGTGTATCTGTGCTCTCTTAATCTTGTGATCATTAATCACAGTGGTGGAAATAAAGGTATCACTTCTTTTCTTGGTTTAATTTCATAGGGATATCTAGAGCTGTGTGTGTGCATATATTTCTGCCAAGCTACTTGGGTCAGCCTAGCTCAACACTGTTGCAGAGCAGCAGCCTTGGTCACTCAGCCTTCCCACTCCATTCCAGCTGAGTATTTTCTTTTGTGTAATAGTTTGCTTTTTCCTTTGCATCACCTATTTGTTATTCTCTGTGGTTGGCTTAAAAGGCAAGAACACATTAATTAAGCCATTATTTTCTATTATAAAAATCCCCAAACATGTTCTTTTCTAGGTTTTAATTCCATTACTAGTGAGTCTACACAGAACACCAGCTGCACATGCTCTGCTTAGCAATGAGAACACTTGCAGCAGGCTAAGTCACCAATTTCAGAATATTTTATATGGGTCAGCTTTACCTGCCAAACTAAGTGGGGGAGTGAGTCTATGCCTATTTATGACTGTCCACATATGATGATTTTTCTTTTGCTTATCTGTATCCAAGTTACACTGATGAAAACTTTATTGGTGGTATACAGGATGTACAGCAACACACAGTAGTGCAATCTGGGACTTACATTCCTTTTCTCTTTAGGCTTTTAGCATATCAAACCAAATTTCATGAGTACTGGATCCCCTGACATAGACTCCACTTACTTGTTTCTCCTACGCACTGTATGTATTTACAATTCACAAGCAGTGCAACATCTGAGCACCACACAACTGGCATATGGAATGAATCTTATGTAAAATATGAGGTCAGCAATCAGCACAGAAAAATAAATGCATTCTGAAGCATAACTGTAAAGCCCATCCCACAGAGAACACATTAATAGTTGTTAAATCTATCAGTCTGCATACAAATATCCTATTATGGTGGATCTACAGTCTCATTAAATAGCTATTTTTCTTCCTATCAGTTAAATCAATCCCTCTTTACTTTTTCTGAAACAAAGTATTCAATATTCCCTGTAGTTGGCACTCAGCCTAATTTTATGAAAATCTGACAAAACAACTTAATTTTCACTGTGTACTGCATTCAACCAAGGCTTTGGACTATATTTGGAAAGGCAACCCTCCCCCACCTCCATTCATTCATTAATCTGTTTTCCATAAATCTCATTGCATAAATAATGTAAGTTCATTATAAATATGACTAATAATAAATTCAGCTCCAAACTATGAATAAACTATGCTCTCGATTTTTTTCAGCTTCCAAAGAATAAGAATTTTGTCTGAGAAATGGTTGAAGAACCAACCATTTAGATCTGACACAGAAGTTTAATATTGTAATAGGAAATTTCTAAAATCAATATAATAGACAGCCTCTGCTGGATGCATATAAAACCCCTGAGTTAAACGACTGTGTCACTGAAGCATTCAGAGACAGGGGATGGTTGGAGGCCCAGCATGTGTTTGCTGTAGTACTCTGCTGAAATGAAGTTTTTATTAAGCCACATATCTTATGGAAAGTTTCTTTATAGCACTTATTTTTATTTTGTCCTAACTCTGCTTTCCAGAAGAACTTATCCCCAAACTTCGGAGGCTGAGACAGACTATCAGATAGAGAAACAGAAAAAGCCCCACATGTCCCCCTAGCAATATCAAATAAAGATTTGTAATTGGGAATTTAGTCCAAAATTTAATAAAAAAGTGAAGATATGTCTGTTTAAAACACTTAACTTTCAGGGTGCCTATGTTTTCTTGCAATGAAAAAAAAGCAGATTATTTTGAGAGTTGCATTAGCATGTAAAAAGCACAAAGTTTGCTACTCTGGCTTCAAAGTTTTTCCTTTCCCTTCATTCAGAATTAAATAATTACAGAACTTGCATATAGTTTATTCTGAACCACTACAGTTAATAAGAGATTCTACATAGTACTAGTATTCGTGGACATCAAACAAAAAACTGGCTGAGGATGGCATATTTCCCTTCTAACAGGAAAATTGTTGTGTGAAACTGTACATAGTTCAAACAACTTCAAAAATAATGTTTAATATTTAAAGAAAAGTACTAGTCAAGGATTCCATAACTTCAGTAGATTTTATCATGTATTATTTACCTATTGGAGACTCTGAAACCTGCTCTATAACAAAAATGTAAAGATGGGTGCTGAAGTAGCCCTTCTGATTTTGTGAGAACACCTGAAGGAGGGGTTTGAGTTTATGATACCCTGATAGAAAATACATAGAGGGTTATGTTAGCGAAGAAAGTATCAGATGGCATTATGGGTTTTATTCAATTCAATTTAACTATCTTCAGTCACACCACATTGAGTTAGGTATTTCTGAAGTCTAAAGAACAAAGAGGAAAGAAAAGACTGTCCCTCTTCAATGCCCTATTTGGCCACTGCTCTTGCAGACTGAAACAGAAGCCCACCAATTATACTGCATCAGGTGGACAACTTCAGGTGTTAAAAAATCAAAATATGCGGAATTAAAATTGATTTCAAACCCACATACATAACTCTGTGAGGAAACAGCACCATATTTTAGAGGGAGCACAATTTTCAAACCCTCTGGCAAGAGCTGCCATAAAGAAAAATCAAACAGAAGAGTGGCACACATTCTCAAGTGTGCAGCACAACGACAAAGAAGTTTAAACTTCTGTGTGGCCTTACAAAGGCATGGCCTGCACACATTTGCTATGAAAGAGTCTCCAAGGTACAGGGGCCAAAAGACCCATTTGAAATAAACAGCCTTTCTCTGCTCTTTCCCAGCTGTTTTGCTCCCATGGGCTGACTGGCAGGTCCCACGAGCTGACCCAGCAGAGGCCTCACCCACACAGCCCAGGGTGGTGAGCCCCATCCAGCCCTGGCAGCACGGCTGGCACTGGGGCACAAGGCAGTGGCATACCCTGACACACATGCCGTGTTTTTTCTGCTGGTGAAGCACTCCTGAGCAGCTGGTTTTAGATACTGTAGTACTACGAGGGATACTGTAAGCAGCAGATCTATCACAACACTAAGGTACACTAATCCTACCCTACTTGAAATGTTATACTTTGTCTGAAGGAGAATCAATAACAGACATTTCTCTTACAACTTATCTTCAGTACAGCATCAATATAGAGTAGGAAGCATCTGGAAAGGAATAGATTTGCTGTTCTTAAAATGATTCAGAAAATATCAAATAAAGACTAACTTTAAATTCTTTGCTATTTGTTCGTGGTCATCCTATAAGCAGAAAGATTTATTCAGCATTTATTCATTGAGTAAACTGCTGTGATTAATTTTTCAGTCATCAGTTTCTTTTGCTCAGAAAGGCATTTAAAGAGCATGTGCAGCGAACATTTTATGAGCTGCATTTTATATGGCCAGGAAGTTAGACAAGAGGAAGATGACCTTGCCTGACACAATTTCTTTATGAGACCATCTTCTCATTGATCTATGGCTCTGCTGAGTAGAATTATGGTTTCAATGCTGCCCTTGGAACATGGGTCAAGTCATGTCTCGAACATACATTCTTCCCTGTCAAACATCGAACTGATCCCATGGATTACAGAGCCAGTACTACTACTTCCAAATTTGATTTGCATGTTTTCAGCAAAGAGGTGCCTATGCCTGTACATGATAAGTAGCTGCACCTGCCTTCAATTTGCTCTACTACATCTAATTTCCTAAGTGAGCAGTTCAAATACTATAAGATGGCAATCAAAGACTAGCAAGATTTCAGAAGCAAAGGTAAGAACTGAATTACTCTCAGCTTTCAACCCATGTTTTCCTGGCTTCATCCAATTTCTTGACTAAAACTGGGAAATAAAGACTCAGCTCCACTAAACAGAGTTGTCATCTGTTCACTGGGAAGCTGCAGGGTAGAAAAAGGTTTTATCAAAACGTGATGCTTTATTCTGCTAACTCTAAGTGTTATGATCATTGTTTTGAAACTGGCAGAGAATTTATTCGAGTTTATAAATATAGGCAGGTACAGTTAAGATATATTTGTGTGAGTCCCAGAATATATGTCTGCTGTTTCGGTTTTAACCAGTTTTAAACAAACATAAGTGAAACAAAGCTTTGATATCTTTTGTGCGGTTCATGTTTGATACTTGATTCAGTCACTATTGCCTGGTTGGCATGACGTGCTTGAGTCCTACCAAATGGAAGCCAATTTCAACCTTCAGGATGAACACACCTCACAGGATCAACACACCACAGTACAATCCATGCTGGTACATTAAACTTGGTCTTCTGAGTGCAAAAATCTACTTATGTCCACTGCTTTCAGCTGGAGCCTTAAATCAAAGAAGTACGTGATTGTACAAAATGTGAAATAACAATTTTTCCTAAATTGTACTTACAACTGGATATAAGATTATTCCAATGGAAACAGAAAGTTCAATTGAGTTTTCCAACGTGAATATATAGACATGATTATCCTCTCAAGATATTTTGCTGTTGGACCTATAATTGCTGTATAAATCATATGCTTTTCATTGCAAAAGAAAATTAATTCTGAAATAATCTAAAATGTAAAGAAAATGTATAGATAACAAAACCATTATTATAACTAGTAACATGCAGAGTCCATAAATAGAGGGCCAAATATAGTTTTCTATTATTTTATACTACTATATTATCTTTTTTTTTTACATTATAGCATTTCCCAGTTTTCATAAATTTATGCAGGCCTGAGCACTCTACCTATTTTTCAAATCCTGAATGCTGTGACTCCATCACAAAAAAGATACTGATGATAATGAAAAGTCAGGTAAAGGTTGTTATATCAGACAGGAAAAGATAAAATGTGGAGAAAAGCAATTAGATCATTTATTTAATATCATTAGATATAATACCTAGTGAAAATGCACCAGTATAAATATACAGCTCTTCTGGACAATGTAGGAGTGCAAAGAAGAGAAAGAACATTTAATACAAGAATGAAAAGTTTTATTAGTTGTGAGTAATTACTTGATTAATTTTTCTTCATATGATTTAGATTTACTTGGGCTTAATAGTCACCATGAAATAGCAATAAAATGATAGGTTATGTCTGAATAGACAGAGATACTGTCTGAATGAAAAGCATATCAGCTGTTCAAGACAACTCTACCATTTTCAAGCTCATGCTACCTATTTCTTCCCCTCAAGCTGGAATGCAATATGCAATACTTCTCCCTTAGAACATCTCATGTCTCATCTAATATCACTTCCAAACTTACAGCTGAAGTCATTTTCAGAGTATGGTCCCTAATGCAACCTCAGTGCTGCCAAATGGACTGTCCTATAAGCTAATTCTTTAAAGACACATAATACATGCTTGAACAGCATGTCTTTAGGGGCCTTACAAGTTGTCCAAGTTAAAAGAACAGAGAGAGAAAAACAACTTACTAAATAACATCAGAGTAGCAGAATAAATTTACTACCTACTAAATGAATAATTTTGTTAGTAATATGATTTGCATATTTATTTCATTTATTAGAACTACACAATGCATAAATATACTGTTGGAAATATTTTTGATTTGACAAACTTACTGATCCCATCACCAGACACCCACCATGACAGAAGGTCTTCAGTACCAGGGCAAGCTAAAATGGGACTGGAGAGCCCACTGAGCTATATTAGTCTCTAGAAATTGGTCCTAACCTGAATACTCACAGAAATAATCCCCAGAAACAAATCACCTGGTGTTTGTTTGCTGAGCCCACAAAAAGTTATTTGCTAGTTTTGCTACAACAATCATCACCAAAAATTGGCAAACTTTGCAAACTCTAGCCAGGAAAGTGCCTTTTGACCTTCTAAGCACATGGGCTGTGGTATTATCTACTCACTGACAGTAATTTCACTGTCAATAATAAAACATGCATCAGACATGATATACATGGACATTTTCTCAACAAAGTAGTTCTTACTAAAAAATCTTACTAAAAATGTGCCCCCCATGAGATACAAATGTAGATCTTTTATATTCATAGTAAAAACCAACTCTTGATGTCTCATGTGTGTGAAGAAATTATCAATGAATACTTTAATTCAGGAACCGATCTCTAAATGTTTTTCCCAGGCAGCGCCAGTAAGAACAGAGCAAACCTGCAGGGGACCATCTGGTGAATACAGGCTCCACTTCAGCAACACTACGCATGCTCCAATACAAGAAAAGGAGTGAGATGCATTTCAGGAACTGGCCCAAACACGGGTGGTTCAGGCTTTTGTTTCTAATTAAAACTTCCTAAAAATATATTGATATTGCTTTATTAGTGATTTCTTTTGGCCCAGTATTTTCTCAAATGTCAGTTGCTTGAAAGGGACAAATTTTACACATTATCAGCTCTTTCAACAAATTAGAAAAACAAATATGAACATAGTATACCATATTCCTATAAAATGAAAAATTGATTAGAAGCAAAGAATTGCATACTGTGCTAGTGTTGTAAATTACTTCCTCTGTGGCTTTTACAACATTGCCTATGAACATAATTGAATGTCACTAGTTTATGTTTGCAAATACAATCCCAATGACATTGCACCTGGGAGTGTGTACGCACAGTCATCTGTTATGGAGAAGGATCTAAACATATGGCCTGTTGATTGGGGTCTGGCCCCAAAGCTATCACAAAATCCTCCAGCCAGTTTTCTGCCAGACTAACCCATCATAATAATTCAGCTCTATCAAACAGGAGCTTCCCAACAACAACCGAGAAAGTGTATAGCATTTGAAACAGCCACTTCAGATCTAAACACTAAACATTTGAGAAAGCAAAGGTCAGAGGCACACCTCCGACCAAGAGAAAAACTATATTGGTTCCTATCCTACATTTTTATTTGTCTTACTAGGCTGGCCTGGTAAGGTATAGACTTTATTTTCCCCTTCAATTTTCCAGTAACACCCTCCTAGAGCAAAACTGTAACAGTGAGGTTACCTTCTTCAGTATGGTTAGCACCTGTGTGTTGAAAGTTAAGCTGATTCTTTAAACATAATTGGACCTCATGCACATGTTTCACATCAGCTGTTTTGGGCAAGTCTTCTGTGGCTCACAAATGCAATGTACATGCAAAACTTGCACAGGTAAAACATGGCTCTTTTCCTCATTTCTTCATGTGTTTTTCTGAATAGGACAGTAATTTTAAAAAATACAGAAATTAAACTGTTTGTGAAAATGAGCAAACATTCCTAGGAATTCAAATAGGGGAAAATATTAAAACTAAATAAATACCTTGGAAAGAATATTTTCCATTGCTAAACAGAGGACTTAGATGTATTTGAAATGAGATACAGCTTTTGACAATCACTAAAGCTTACTGCAGGGTTCCACGCTTTTAAAATAAAGGTCTGCTTGTACGTTTTTTGGAAGAAACAGCAATCAGACTAAGAACTAAGCACCTGTTGGCAATGCCAGAATCTATAAATTAGGGCAGTATCTGTTGGTGTCTGTCTTTACATTTGAATTTGAAACATCTACCAAAAGTAAATTGCAGCATTTGGGCTGCTGTCTTTGTCATATCTTCCAGTAAAAGCTGGCTTAGTTTGATCCTGAAATGCTTTTAAATTGATAACTGTAAGTGAATGTGTACAATGGCCATGCTCATGCAATTTTACTTTGTATAAAATAAAAGAGTCAAACTTGCTACTGTAAGAGATAGCCTGCTGTTAGAACAGATTGAAAAGAGAAAGAGGTTCTTTCTAATGAACTCTTAAGGTGAAATGTTCTGGAGGACAAAAATATTCAAGTTACTATTTGACCTTTAGTCATATAGGAGAGGATGTGCATAATACATTATTCTGTCGGATATGCATTACTTATTATCAAATAATAGAGGCTTCAGTACTTTACATGTGGCCATTAGAAAGATCAGAACATAACCCAGCCTTCGTAATATAATTGAGTGCTGCAAAAATATCTCTAATGATTAATATACCAGACATTATGCAATGCTCCTACAAGGTAATTTTGTCCTGACACAGAATAATGATTGTTACAGAACTTCTGCGGCTTAAGACACATTAGGCCTCTGGGCTCCACGGCCAGTCATAAAGTTCTACGTGGGCGTAGAAATTTCTCGTTAACATCAGAGTATCTCCGACATCTGTTTACATTAAGCCAACAAAAAATTTAAATACTTGTCTACACAGAACTGCACAATTCTCCCTTCAGTGTGCAAAAGGAAGAGCTTTCAAAGCAGGAACAAACGCCCTCATTCACACAGTGCCTCTCACACACAGCTGAGCCCTGGCCTGACACAAGTGGGGGAACAGGCACAAGATTTGTTTCTGCCTTATTATGTCCCTGGGAAAGGACTGGAAGAACCCAAGGGTTTATAACATCTGCTTCAGTTTAGGCAGGGCTAACTAACTGGTAGAGATGAGCTATGAGTGACTACACACTGCCCTGTTAGTGTTGTCTTGCCACTAACTGAGGCAGAAGGGGAGGTCAGTGCCCTGCCTGCCCCTCTCCCTCCATAGCACCACTCTCAGCTCTTCAGCTCCTGCCACCCATCACACACTGTTCACATTGAAAGGGCAGGAATGAACAAAGAAAGCAAAGGGCTAATGTGAAACAACTGCAGGTAAAGACATGCAGAAACATCTTCTTTTGTTTGTTAGGACAATTTGAGGAGCAACACAAAAACCTGATGTCCAAATCTGTCACCCATCTGAACTGTTTTGTTGCTTGCTTTAACAAAGAATGGATACTTGAAGTTCATGTGAAAACAGCCTTTAGTGAACAGCAGTTTGATACTTGTTCCATGGTTCGAGTATCTTTTTTTCTGGGGTGCCATATTGGGCTATCACATTTTTGCAATTTGTATGGTAAGCTTTTGCAGGGCACACATAGCAATCTGCTGTGAGTGGCAGAAAAGACTGGCAATGCCTACGAAGGCAACTCTGTGAAACTATTCAAGAACAACCAAAACCACTATTATAGCAATAAAAGTTGAGTCCATGTTACTTCAAGATTAGAGACCATTTCAAGTGATAAAACGAAAAATGTTTTTCTAAGCACCCAAAACTGAAGACTTTTTTTTGCATCCATATACAGTTAAGTATGACAATTAATGTTTCATTTGTTTCCAGGTGATAAGAAAAAGATTGTCAGAAGATTTCTGCGATTTCTGACTTCAGAAATTAAGTATATAGCATCTACACATCCATCTTCAGAGACAAAATCTGAAAGAAAAAGACTGCCAATATTTGTGCAAACACTGGAACTTCTAGAAACCAAATCAAATTTTCTTACTAAGGTGTACAGAAACACAGGATGGAGAAAAGAGTAGCACCATGAGAAGGAGTTGAGAAGAGATAGCCTAAGATAGTTCTGAGAACTGAATCCTGAAATCAGAAAAGGGACAGCTAATAACCAAGACAATATTTGCATTGATGAATAAGAGGTTTAGATAAAACAAATGTTACAAATTTAAATTTAATGGCACAATTAACCCCTTCATTCCTAAAGTCATGTATTTTTTCAGCAGATTTCTTTTCACACCTTGATTCATAGTGGAGACAGAGAAGCTGATGTGAGCTAAGCTGGCTTTCTCTAGGAACTCACAATTGAAGGGAATTGTTTAGAAACAACTCAAGTTTCTTTTTAATTCTACATTCCCATAATTCGGTGTTAGCTAGCAGGCACAGACATCAGATAATAAGAACAAAAGGACAATGTGTTTCATAACACCAGCCAAACAACATTAATAGGAAATGCATTTAATAAGTGCTGCTGCTTCTTTCTGTGAATCAAAGGACTACAAATGTTGCCATGTCAGAAATCAGATGCTTAACAACATGTTGTTAAAATAAGAAAATATTACCAGAAAAAAATACTTTATTTTGGAAAAACTTTATAAAATACTCTGACCAGTTGGGTTTCCTAATTATTATTTCAAAAATCAATGGAGTGGAAGAAATCCTTTAAAAAGAATGAGCAACCATTTTTTAGAATATAAAACCTCTGTGCTCAGCCATCAGGGCTGAAAGATATTCCCACCGATCAGAAGCAGGAAAAGAGAGCACCCCTACATACTCTAGTACTTCATGGCTGGATCAGCTGCACTTTGTAGCAGATAGTCCAGTAGTTGGATTAAACCTATCATTCTAGAAATATTGCCTCTTGGGTATGCTTGGGGAATAGCATTTACAGATTGTGAAACGAGAAAAAATTGTACCTAAAAGCAAAAAATAGGGGGAAAAAACCCAGATCACAATGAAAATGTTTGGAGACTACAAGATGATACATTTACACATGCATTTACATCTAAAGTAAGAGAATTTTGCAAATAAGTCAGATTAGTAAAATTATTTGCAAAGAAATCACATTAGTAAAACTTGGAATACAGTTGTCATGGCTGTTCCAGTGCTAAAACCACTTTAGTCACCTCACAGAACTGATCTTAACCATGATATAATTTTCAGTCATAACAACTGACAGGGCTGATTTTTATTTTATACTGTCAATGTGCACTTTCCTAGAGAGTAATGGCAAAGAATAGATGGAAAGAGACAAAGGGAAACATGAGACTACGTACGTCATGTTTATAAGGGGAGATACTAGGTCTTGAAAAGCAGGAGCACAGAGAAGGGGCTTTGGGGTGAAGGTAAATAACCAACTGAACACAATGATGGTTTAGATAATGCACAGCAAATGGAATCTTAGATGCACAGCTAGATGAATCCAGAAGCTCCAAAACATCACTGAGTCAGCTCCTAATAAAACCAGTATTTTTGTTACCATGTATTTGTTTCTTATTTAGTACTAAACTGTGTAGAATATACACAGTTTCAATGAAATGTTTCTAGACTTCATGGTTAAATATGTGCCAGGGAGACTTAACATAACCAGGGCTTGCCAAAACCCATGATATATGTTTTTACTAAAAACACACAGCAAACCCCCACAACAAACAAACTAACAAAGGAAAGAAGAAAAAGACAAATAAGATTCAAAAGAAAAAAAGAAGCAAAGACTTTACAAGATTTAGGAGAAACCTGACCACAAAAAAACTGAAACCAGAGTTACAGAAAGACAACCAAAGACAGCCAAATAGTTCATTACATTGGGTCTCTCAGCATTTCACTTGATCCAATTAGGTAGCTAATCCCTTCACTTATCTTTCATCTTTGTTATATCTGGACAAGAGAAATTTTCCCAGTGATAATTCAGGTGAGAAAGATACATAAAATTTGTATGTTATGGTTTTGATCAAACAGCATTTTTACAAAAAAAAAAAAAAAGAAAAAAAGAAAACTCATCAGAAAGCTTTGACTTTAGTCTGGTTATTTTTTTTTTTAAACAAATCAGGATTTTAGACAGTGGACCAGGTGCAAAGATTAAAAAGATATCAATTTTTTACTAATAATAATGATGCCTTTTGTATAATTTCCATTACAAGTAAAAGATATAAATATATCAGAAAAATCAGAGAAATAAAAAGCATTAATTATGTTAGAATTTTAGAAATGTACATATGCCAGTTATACACTCTGGAAACAATGTGTGTGTCTGTGTATATACATATATATATATATATATAATGATGATAAGGCTCTCAGGACTGAAAGGATTGCAGTAGAACAAAAACAGTGGTCATGAGAGCTTAGAATCCAACTTAGGCAGCATATGTGCATACTGCACCACCTGACACCATATTGCAAATTTACAGTAGAAACTACTGAACAAAAGAGAAAGCTAACATTTTAAGGGAAATTTAATAAAGAAATATGTCACAGGGCAAAATCATTATTCAACTTAACTCCAAAGTGAAAAAGAGCAATTTAGCTAATTTAAAGACTGGGCTAGCTCCAAAGCACTGATCTTCAGTAGTGTCTTCACTACTGCTTAGCAGATGGCTAAGACTATATTAGAGCTCCAGAACATAAGAGTGAATGCCAAGTACCCCAAACAACACACCAAATGCATTTATTTACTAATTTTTAGTCTCTGCCACAGTATTGCCATTGTGCAGATATTAAATCATCATTGATGTAATTTCCATGTCTCTAACAGATGAGACTTTAACTGCCTTGCACGTTAGCTATCAGCAGCTCAGCTCTTTGGTGAGTAGGACACTGATATTGCAAGAGTTGAACTTTATTGAGCAGGTATTTAAGAATAACAGGTAATAGCAGTTACTTATCTTCTCATCAAAGAGCAAAGAAGAAAAGAATGCTAATTCCACTTAAAGTCTGCTTCTATTGCTTTATTTCTTCAGGCTTTACATGGCAAGTTCCACCAACAGTATTCCATCTCACCTGAACAAATGTTATCACATCAGAACAAACATTGCAATATTGCAAAGTTAGCTGTAACACTGCTAGGAGCATTAGGAAAATATGCTTTTACCTATATGTGTGAAGATAAATAATGATATTACCTCTTGAGACCACAGTTGCTGCTTTGGGTTACTCTGAGTTATTATATATTAACCTCATTTTACCTGCAGGCTGCTCAAACGTCCCAGCTCTTCAGTGCACCCCATTCATCTCCTTACATGCACAGCTTTTATTTTAAAAAACCAAAATCCTCTAGATTTTATTCATTGTCATTGAACCACAATTGTCCCTCAGATGTTCTGATCCCTTAACACAACTTGCACTATGTATATCTCATGGACCCTACCACCAAATCACTAAATTAGGGGATAAAATTATGTTGTTCCACTGAGTCTAATGGAGATATAACAACATATGATGAGAACTAGTGAGGAGCAGAAACAGAGTGCTTTGCAAGCCTTGTAACACTCCGGGTGTTTTAAGACAGAGTCTATCTACAGGTTTTGAAGAGAATGACAGGAAAAAGATTTTAAAAAGAAATGCATTTAAAACTCTTAATCAGAAACTGGTGTGGAAAAAGCTAAGGCAAAATTTTTGAGAAATATGACTGTCAGCACCCTGGAAAACTCATTTGTTTGGCCCTTTTCAGAGCATCACCAGGATCAGTTTAGAAAAGACTGTGAGTGAAGCTTTTCTGAAGCTCAGGACGTACAAAAATTCAGCTTCACTGGTGTTCTCAGCATAGAGTTAAGTTGCATTTACTGCTTATGAAACTGGTCTGATGAATTCAATTACTGAAGGAATCTGGTTTTAATTCTTAGAACTACTACTTCTTTCAATTTAAATTGATTAATATTAAAAGTTACAGCATTTCAGAGGAACGCGATATAAATTAATTATAAATTGAAGCCCTAGCCCATGGCAATAAGATACAAAGCTCTCCTTCATGTCAGCTCAGATGCATCTTTCAAGTATATTCTAAAGGTACTTCTTCTAGATAAATATTTTACTTTATAGATATAAATTACAGTTTATTGCCAGCTGTTTAAAATATCTATGATTTGGTAAGATGAGTCTTGCTAACCCCCAGCTGTCTCCTATTTACTTGAATTGGAAAAACACTGGGTAAATTGCTGCCCATGGAGCACAAACATAAGCAACTGAAGTACCCATAATTTGTTGGAGTTTTAGATCATCCTAATTTAGATATTTTTCAAAAGACATAATATAAAGTAGACTCTACTTAATCGCCACCCTGATAAATAGCTCTATTGGGAAGATAATGCAGTTGGTAAAAGGGTAAATTAAAAGCAAAATGTAAAAGCCATTCTGCATCCATGACATACCCAATGTGTTTGGAATGAAGTTGTTTGATGTGCTGATGATAGCAGTGTACAGTGAACTACCACTATATATGGCACAGCTGTTTATTATCTTCAGGGGCCTTTCTCATGCTCTTAAATTGATATTTACAAACTGCATTGATATAATTAAAGAAAACCTAGAAAGTTTCTTAATTCACTGTGCTCTTGGGTAACAATATAAACACAGCATTCCATGTGCTCTCAACAGGGCATTTAAATATCTTTCTTTGCCAGTTTTATCATATGAAAAACTACAATTAGTGGGATGCAATATACAGTCAGGATATGTACCTGAGTCATATGCCAAGATAGCAGCAAGATGGGAACGTCAAGAAAAGAGAACTGGCAGTACAGAAGAGGTTCTTATGTATCAGTAAGTCTGTACTAATGTCTATTTGTGATTTTTTTTTTTTGTTCTTATTTCTATATGTTAAGTAGAGACAACATACACTGTGAACACTGGTTCATGCTGCACTCTCTGTCAAAGGCATCTGTAGACTGCTAGGTACTGTCACCAATAAGCAAAAACTGCAAGCTCAAGAACCAAGAAATACATAGATTTTCAATATGTTACATACGGAGCTAAATATGTTATTCTCCATCAAAACACCCCACAGAATCTAGTGTTTCCTTTTGAAGGTTATTTATAACCACAAAAGTAATTTTGTCCTTTTAGAGTAGTTAAAACCTTAATCTCTGTCTTTCTGGTTCAGAAGGTATTCTTCATAGAATGATTTTTAACTGTTACAATCCCTTTCTATGACTCTTAGCTGGGCCTGAGACTTTCCCCTTTTTACAAGGTGCAGCGATGTCTAGATTAGGAGAGAAACAGAAGGTGATGGTGGCTAGAGAGAAGCAGAGGAAGAAAAACATGCAAGGAAAGGAGACAGAAGTGCAGAAGGTAGAAGTGTGGCTGACAGCCCAAGAATCCCCCAGGACCGCAGTCAGCAGCGAAGAGAATTACCTTGCAGAAAAGACACAGCTGGCAGGAAAGATGTCAACCGCAGGAGGTAAAGAAAAATGCAGGCAGGAGGAGAAACTAGTGAGCCACTCTGTGGACAGGAGTGCCTTGGGAGTAACACAACATGGGTAAGATGGCCGATGACTTACAAATGTGCATGCAGCCCACAAATTAAAATAACATTCGATTACCCCTATCAATCCAAAATGGTTTCCTTGGACACCAGTCCAAGAGAACATGGAAATTACCTCTTTACTCACTGACAGGCACAGTTCAAGAGCAAATACCTTATACCCTCACACCCAAGTGTATTAACCAGTCATTACCTCACATTTCCTTGTTTCCCTAATGGGCCCTGTTTCATCTCCCTGGGTAGTAAGAGCTGCTTCACAGCACATCCACGCAAGCAATCTGTAACAGTGCACTTAACCAGGCAGCAGGGGGACTGAATAATGAGCCCATCTGTACTGTCCTCCCAGTCCTGTCCTAAAAGCATCAGTAAGCTCAAGGAGCAATATTTTCCAGGTACCTTCATCTAACCAAATATCTAAGTAGCAAAGGGTTACTTTTATTGTTAGGCTGCTTCTTTTAGAGTACATAAAATAAGACTTTTTTTCTTCTTTATTGTTTAGGCAATTAAAAGTATTTCACTCTTTTTGTGTTGGCAGAGAGCTAATAATAATAAACTATCTACTCAGAATAACATCATTATGGAAAGGGACCTTTTCTCTTACACATTATGACACAGGACATACCCAATTAGTGGCAAAATACTTGATAATCCTTATGCTTACCCTTCAGATTAGAACAAAAAGATTAAATAACAACTTGGTGGAAAGCATTTCAATATAGGCATCCAAGAGAAAGAACATTCTGAGTTCTGCAATGGGCAAAAAAAAAAAAGATAAAAACATTCCTCTTATACTGCAACACCTTTCCTTTCTCTGTTCCTGCAAAAAGGAAATGCAGTTCTTTTTCATCCAGGAGTAACTGGAGCTTTATACAAATTAAATGCTTGGGAGTGAAATCTATCCTCTATTCTGGATCAAGACATGGGTCAAGCAGATTTCTGACAAATGGGAAATAATAACTACAACCATATTTTCACTTGCTTCAGTTCCTGCTGGGATCAAAGCCTAGGCTGTCAATCTTCATTTACCTTTAGATATTTAAAATATTTCCAGTATAATTCTGAATTTTTTAAGTAGTTGTCACTGAGCAACACCTGAAACTGTCCCACTGTATTAAACTATGGTAGCATTTTTCCCATCAGATGCTAGTACAGCAATCCCCTTCATGTCTAATTCTTTGAGAGCAATTCAGTTTTAGATGGCTTATAATAGGCCCTGCCTGAATTCTGCCAGGATTGAATTGTTATTGATTGGTATGAGGCAATGGTGTAGAAGGGTGCATTTCCACAGCTTGTATTTGGATGGGTCAGGTCTTTTGACAGCTGATTTTGTTAGAAAACCTGGGGTCATTGTGAGCACTGATTATTACACACCTTTGCATTTTTTCCAACACTGCAAGCTCAGCTTCTTACTCCACAAAAAAAACACAAGTAATTTTCTTTCTAAGGTCTCTATATGGGTTCTTTCATATAGGGCATTATAACTGGTCTTTCTTTGTACATAAATTTGCTTCATATTGCTCTAAAACAGCACATTAGGCCCATGAAAAGGAAACATCTACAGGTTTAACTTTTGATCATATTACCCTGCCTGGGCCAAATGCAGCCATCAGTGAATCTGATGGAACTGTCCCACAGGAGGGAGAGTGAGCCTGCCAATGCACTTTGAATGCTGTTTTCTCACAGAAGCTCCCATGTGTCAAAAAGGTTAGGGAAAAACTCCCAGAAAAGCCCCAATCCTACTCTGCAGGTGATAACTTACTGTATCTTTTGGTTTATTTTTATCATCAGCATCACGTTTGTTTGAGGGACATATGTTTCTCACTAATCAAAGTAACACCCAAAAACCTCCATGGATTGTGCAATCTTAGGTTTCCTGGGGAAAAAAGAGAGTGGGAGAGGGTAAGGAAGGTAGGGGGAAAAGCCCATCTCTCTCTCTACTATTGCCTAAAAGAATATGGTGTTCTATTTGAAATCAAAGCTGTCACAGACAAGTTTAAACACCACTGAGCTTCAATTCTGCTATCGTAATTCCTGTTGATGTAGAAAACAGTAGCAGTTATTACACACATTCTGCATATCAGCTGGGAGTTTTAATCATTTTGCTGTAAGAGAGTTTAGGAAGGACAAAAAGGTCGCAGACAAAAGATGCCTAGTGCCTGTTTCCTAGCTGGGCACAGCCTACTAGCCTGTGTGAAGCTTCTTATGAGACTATTTTTCCCCATCACTGAAGGCTTAGTTTCTCACTCTCCAGAAGATGTATTTCTCAGCACTGTTGTGTAAGACAAACTCATTCATGTTCCATTTCTACACTTCTAAATGCCAAAATACACCAAGTCAACAAAAATTTATGTATTTGACTTCAGAAAATGAAATGATGTAATTAGTAACATTACACTGATTTTATTACTATTTCTTTGATTTAAATTCTTAGTGGTTTAAACATCTTAATTTCAGAGTGAATTATATAATTGTTTTTTGTTGCTTGTTTATCCATTTTTGTATAATTAGAATGCGGTAATTTACTTTATATCTCTTTAGTCTAATTGAGTTAATAATGTCTGCTGAGAAGCATGATGTCACACTCCCAGCTACTTGCCTGGAAATCTAGGGATAGAGCCTTCACTGGACATAAGGATTCCAAAGGGCAACTTTTCTTCCAGGGTTGTAACTCTGCAAAAGTTAGTTTTGTTGATATGAGGCATCTGCTTCCATATTTTTGTGCTTCTCTTATTGCTCTTGTGATAGATCATATTAAAAAAAAAAATCTTTCTTGACATGCCATGGTTCTACCTGATGATATTGTTATCACAAAACACTATCTACTGTATCAATAACAGCAAATACGAGCAAGGACAGACTGTACAGAAAATCTTAGCGTTCAGTTAGTGTCGAATAACTGAAATTGCCTCCGTTGAACTCTATCAATACAGCCAGTATAACACATCCATCTCCACTAGGGAGTAGCATTCTATAAACCCCTCAACTTTTCATGACCCAGCCAGTCTGGAAAGGACTCCATCTCCACTTGGACCATTTCAGGGAGGACAGACTCACATGGGGACTGGGTCCCACTGTCATGAAGAATGTCTTCGGCACCAGGCTGCAGATGGGGAGGATGTATTTGCCAACTGCTATGTGACAGGTCAGCATCTCTCCCAAACTGAAATCCCATTTGGTATGTACCACTGGTCAAGAGATCACATGAAGGCAACTGCATCTCTGGGCAACACAGTATCTCGCACACAATGAATAGCACTTGACTGGTCTGGTGCCACTGGCATAAGGTTATTAGGGAAAATCCAATAAATTCCATATATTGAGATAAACAACCTTAACAGCAGCCAAACAGCATCTACTTTAGAGGTGGTGCCACAAAAAAAACTCAGCTGAAAAACAGACACCATGAATAGGTAACTATAATCACTGGACAGCCTAAAGGCCTAAATCTTGGCTACCTCTAGCCAAGTTAAATCCCAGAAATAAAGATCACTGTAGCATTTCCTAAAACCAGTGCATCTACTCACAAAGAACTGAAAGATCTTGCTAAACAAAATCTACATCTTTTAATAGACATGTATCCAATATTGGCTTCTAAATGTTCAGTGCATGTATAACAATTTCTTTCTCCAAATTGTTGCTAAACATTAATTGACTGATCTTTATATGTCACATAGAAGAAAAGGTATGTAATTTACATTTTCCAGCTGTAATAATAGAAATTATGAAGATAAGACAATAAAGAAGGAAAATGCATCAACAACTAGTGTAGCCATTGAAGACTCTTCATTAAACTGCCTGTGACAAAAAAAGGAAGCACCACATGGTAAAAATGTGATATAAAATTAGCAGGGGAAAAATAACACTAAAAATGCTAATTTGTGGATGGATCAATTCAATAAATGAAAAGTCAGGGGTAAAAATGAAGCTACATGAGGTGAAGAAAAAGGTGCAGTACAATTTCTGCTATTCCAAGGCAGAACCACTCTCACAGCACCTCAGGCATCAGTCATCAGATAATACATCCCTGCTGCACCTACAGCCCTAAATACACTCTGCTGACTGATTTGCCAGCATGTGTGATATGGACACCATGTCCAGCACTGTGTTCAGTGCAGTTACAGGCAACACTGCATGGTTGTTGGTAAGAATTCAGAAGGACCCAGTAAGTGTGTTTAAGGTAGTTTTGTTAGAAGGTGAATTGTATTAGCCCTTTCTGCCCCACAAACAGTTGTGAGATTCAGAACATGAGTGTCTAAGCAGAAATAGGACTCATAGGAAATTGGGAAAAAAAAAGGATGAAAAACATCCTATAGCAACATGAAAATGAGGCTACACAGAGCAGAGTAGCCTTAACCTAGACCAATCTGTTGTAGAGAGGGCCAAGCACAGTTTTACCCTGAAGGAGTCTTGGCTTTTGAAACTCTATGCCCACAGTCTGTGGTTGAGATTTGCACATTAAATGCAAGTGAATACTAAAGTCCTGTATTCTCACTCACTGCAATATTAATTTTGAAAATATCTGTACAATTTAACCTTCCAGTGCCACAGCCAGAAGCAAGACTTCCTAAATTAGCAAAAGTAATAAACAAGAGCCTCATTAAATCTTCCTCTTCCCTTATTTTTTTATCCTTCTAATGAAGCTCTCTGTCCTGTAACTCCCCTCATTTTCCTAATTCCCACTTCATCACTGATTTCTTTATCCTTTGATATGACGGAGTCTCCTGTCATAAGTAATGATAGACCTACATTTTCTAGAGGGCAGAGCATGAAAAGGACAGGAAGGCATGTTGTTCTTAAAAGTATGGCCCAGCAAGGCAGATGGCTCATTAATGTACCAGTCTTGCCCTCTCAGCAAGGAAAAAACAAACTTACTTACACAGAGGGGTCAGCCTGCAAGGCACGCTCCCTCTGCTAGCTCAAATCTAGCTGCTTCTGCTCCAGCTGTCTTCTGTACTACTTAGGTTCACCTTTACGCAGCAATGAAGTGAAAGATTCTTTAGAAGGTGTCAAGACAACTCTTGATGCACTCCTTACAGCTTTGAGTCTGGCAAAATCTGAAACTCTTGAGAGCCTCTTGAGAGCAGCAAAAAAACCAAACCCTTGGTATCATGTTTCTTTGCAGGCATCATTAACTCAATTAAACAAAAGTGAAATAAAGTAATTTACTGATTGCTAATTACACCCAAAAAAAGAGTTTAACACAAGCAGGCAACAACAAAAAAAACTAATATAATTCACTCAGAAATTAAGATTTTTTTTAAAAAACACCCTTGGCTTCTATCAAAGCAAGTAATAAAATAAGTGTATTGTTACTAATTATAGCAGTGCATCTCCTAAAATCAAATACATACAACTGTGATGACCTTATATATTTTGACAAATGAAACTTGAAAGAACAAACACAGCTCATCAGTTCAGTTTCCCCAAAAAGGAAACGGGGTCAAGGCTACAGGCATATAGCTTTCCCTGCTTTTCTAACTTTAAAGAAGGTGTCAAAAGCACACTGACAAAGTCTGACAACCACAGATGATTCCAGAAAAGACTTTGCCAGTTTATTTTTCTTCTTATTGTCATTTGAAGAATGGAAATAAAATTCTGTTATGCCATGGATTGCCCTGTCAGGACTCCACTGACTATTTGCTAATGGAAAGTGCATTGCTCCCTGCGTCACTGCCCCTGAGCTCTCCTTCCACAGTGCCTTGGAAGACAGTGAAGTGCTTCCATACTCTAATACCACCATCTTTTTACACTGGATTTTTTACTTAAGTAATGAGCTTTACTTGCAGTAAGCACTCTCCTACCTCTGTACTACAGAGCAGGCATTTCAAACCTATTTCAGCAACTGTGAGGACATAATAGCAAATTGATCTATCCCTGTAAAGCTAAGAAGCACATTAGGAAGGAAAGCACAGGGAATTCAGGAAGGAGAAAATATCAGACTGCTCCCATTTGAAGTTAACCCCTTGATCCCGAGATTGTCATTAGGCACCCCAGCATATCCAGACCCTGGTGACTGTTAGTGCTCTGTTCACTGCCCTAGACACTGTGTTATTATCATGCATCCTGGTTCACAATGTCGTTTAATACCAATATTTTTCCAGATTTTGCATATCTTTCAAACATTATACTTTTCACAAATTCAACTTTTAATGCATCTCGACTGAAGACAAACTCCTATTTTTTATACAGTCCTCAGCATTCATGGCAGTTCAATAAATGAAGCTTTGCAAATGTCTCAAAAGTTAAGAGATCTTGCTGAGAGTTCTCTGTGATTCTGAGACCTTTAAAAGTAGAATCATTCTAGTTTCTAATGAGAAACTCTTCTGAAGCCCTAATGAGAAAGGAAAAGAAGGTATCAAATCGTAAGGTCTGTGTTTCTTACACGTTTCTACAGATCCCTTATCTGTGGATCTGGTCTCAAGGGCCAATGCTCAGGGTCTCCTGAGCTTCACAGAAACTGTGAAGGTGGAAAAGTTTGCTTGTGTTTTTATTTATTTTTGAATCAGCTCGGCCAACTAATAAAACCTACCCTGCCTACCTAAGCTACTACAGATCAGGATCCAGACATGTTGGTAAGACTGTGGGTGGGAAAAAAGAAGAGAAAAATGGAAGTAAGCCTTCCTCTAAGGTCACACAGAACCTTTGGTCAGTGGATCCCTGCTGAGACCCCCCTTCCTAATTGACTGTCTTGCCCAGCAGGAACCTGCAGATTCTCCAGGAGCTAAAGGAATGGGAGCTGCACTTTTTACCAGCAAAAAGTGTCATTAACAAGGCAATTCTGCCAAGAGGGTTGAAGGCATCTGCTATTTTGCAAAGTACTTAGATGGATGATATATGCGCAGTACCTGTTTAAGTGTGTGCACTGACTATTATGGATGTAATGTATCAAAGCAGCAAAATTACTGCCCAGTTAAACCAGACAGAACTCTTGAGCAATAAGAAAACTGATCTTATTTTATTCTGAGTTAAGGATAGTTGACTTTTTGTCTATTAGTGTAGCTTTTGATGTTATAGTGTAATTAAATTTGAACCCAATATACCCAGCTTCTGCAACAAATGATATATGTTTCTCTTTCTTTTCTTTGTGTTGAAAATATATCCTGTCTGAGTGGAATCACTGTGGCAAGCTGTAAATGATGTATGAAATGAAAAATCCCTGCTCACTGCAAAGAGAGAATATAGACAGGGCTCAGCAATTGCTGCTGGGCTATGATATTTGCTGAAATATTCAGCTCAAATGCAGTCATACAAGCTTGCCAGTGCTGACACTGGGCAGTAACTTGCATATATCATTTTTCAATCTTATTCAGGACCAAATGACTAAGTGATAGCTGGCATGATAAATTCAGAAAAAACCCCAACACTAAGATCCTAAACCAACTTCAGTTACTGGGCTTTTTCTTATTTACTCAAATGACTGATGTTCAACTGCCTCCGTCTCACCAATGCCCTGAACTTCAGAAACTTACAAAGTGACACCAAGAAGGGCTAGACAGCTGGAAAATTATTAAACAACAAATGGTTTGATCGCTCTGGAATATTTGTAGACATTATTTAAAATATACTGAGCCAGTGCCATGATTGTTATGGGGTGCACTGTAATCAGGAGAGTCCTTTGAACATCTTTGACCAAAGTCTGAGACAAAGACTCTGCATCCTGTGGTATAAAGACACAGAAATACGTCTGCATTTCAGCACAAGTATAAACCAATTTACATTCCTGCACAGGACTGTTGGTACATCAGAGATATTTCTATTAACTGTTGGGACTGAGGCTATGATTGAACAATGTACAGGCTTTTGCAGCTTAGGCAGTTCCTGTTAACTCCACCCCCACATTTGTTGTCATCCCACAGATCACAGGTTTCCCTGTTCTACCAAGGCAAGTAAAACACAGCCATGCTGTGAACTGAATCAGGAATCTGACCTGACTTTAACAAACTCTGTCAAAATTTAAAAAAAAAAAAAAAGAAGGGACAGGAGTATTTTCGGCAAGTCAGACAACTTCTCCCTAAACAGAGGAAAGGATAAGATGAATCATGAGACCCTACACAAGATTGGGGCTCATTCTGTCATTAGAAGCATACAGGATGGATACCAAAAAATACCACGAACACCAATGTGGAGGAGCTGTCAATTACGACCTAAGAGCTGAGAAACAGAAGGGAAAGGTACAGCAGTTGAGAAGAGTGGTGACTGTGTTGGCAGTAAATCTGTGACTTCTGTCTCCTGTGATGATTGTAAGCTTGACTGACAAAATGCAGATCATGTAGCACCTATGAGGTTCTCTTTAAAAATTTTTATTCTTGAAGCCCTTCAAAGATCACAGAAGATGAAATTTGAGGTTTCTTTCTGCCTATGTGTTCTTCCTTCCTTCTCTTCCATTGAGATGGCTGCAAAGGTTAGAAACTTGTCTCACCTCCCCTGAAGGCAAACAGCAAAAGGGAACCTCAAAAAAGGCTTTAAAATTCACATACTTTAAAATGTATTAACTGTTAAACTTTGGGTATGTTGAGACATTTTTTTACATACACATTTTCATGCATTATGGAAGTTGGGAAGTCTAGCTTTACATACTTAATGTTTAACCTTCCAGGCATATTTTTGACTTCTTACCCCCTCTAAGTGGGTGTTAATTCAAACTAGTCAAGAGGGCATGAACTTGAACAGAAGATCTCCTTTCCAATGTTATTTTCTCTAGACCTTTCAAAGATAAGGTTAGATATATGTGTCTGATCCAAATGTGGTGCAAGCAGTTAATGGCCCTCAGAGCACTAGTATAGCACCTTGAGGCCAGAGTTGATGAACTAAAGGAGCAGGGAAATATGGATGTCTCTACAGAAACAGAAAAGCAGCCCTACATCAGAGCTGGCTATCTTTACCATGCAGCAGGGAACACAACACATATAAGGGGATTGTGGGGGAGGTCACTATTTTAAACATATAGAATATAAGACAGAGAGACTACACTGTAAAATCTACTTAAATCAATCAAACCCGTACAGAAGAAGCCCAAACGACAGAAAACTAAGATGCTAGAATCACCATTGTGTTAATCATCTCTTGATCAGGGAATGAACTCTGACCCCACAAGGTATTTTACCTAAGGTCTTTTTCCTCATGTGTTTAAACAGAGACTAGTGCAATGACAGCATGGTCTGCAAATAAGGCTGCTGTGCATTACCTGTCTGAATATTTTTCCTATACATTATTTACTCAGAGCATTGTTCTAACATCTACAACCCTCAGTCATGGGGCACGACCCCACTGAGAAAACAAAGTCTAATAAAACAGCAGTAACAGGCAACTTCAGCCCTCTGTATATAAATTAGATTACTTAATACCATTACAGCCTGAAGAGGAGCAGGACTCCATCTGCGCACAGCTTTCTGTGTTTGTGTGTGACCAGGTGCTTAACGCCTGAGCCATCACTTGCTGCCTTCTTGCAGCAGGGAGGCCCAGCTGGGAGCTCCCCCTGCGACTTCAGGGTAGCTTACTGGGGAGATCTAAAAACCAGGATGCAGCCTCTGTGGTTAACAATTTTGGACAAATCAAACTGAATGTTCTAAGAGGCTAAGAAAGTTTAGAAGATGGATTTTTGAATTGACTGCTATGGGGACATTTTTGCCTCTATTCAGGGCCAGCAAAAATAGTGAAAATAAAATAGCAGATGCAGAAAGATGGGCCCAAGGAAAACTAAGATCAAGTTTGAATACTGAAAGTAAAAAATGCAAAATAAAATGAAGTGAAATTAAAATATTTAGTTCTAAGAATCAACAAGACAAGGAGACTGAATTAGAATAGTAGAAAATAAAAGGCATCAGAAAGGAACAGAAGGTAAGTCCAAAACAACTGCTACTTTTGGCAAGAGACACTGCACCGAGGCAATAACTGGCCTGACTACATCTCTATAGAGTACCTGAAGCAGCATGCACCCAATGTGAGAATGTAAGAGAGGTGTGTCTGTGGCTAGGAACTGTCCCTCTGCTTTTCTTCTCCTGCAGGAGCAGGCATTTGGCAACATAATCCTTATGGTGCTCCTCAGCACCTCAACAGGAAAGATTCCCAGTGGTTCCATGAACCATTTCAGATTTTCCCCCTCCCTGGAGACATGAGCACTTCAAGTTTACAACTTATTAAAGAGAAAGATATTAATTTTTGTAAAACAAAGAAGAATTGTATTGCCTAATCTCAAGATCAGACTGTTAGCTATAGCACTGGAAACAAAAGGTCACAAGTAAAAGCCTATTTTAGACCAGTCTTGCTTAAATTAAAATTTTTTATTTACCAATGGAATATTTCTCTAATAACTTAGCCTTGTTACATGGGATTTCAAGATGTATTTGACACACTGGAGGCAAAGGTTAACGCTAACAAACATAACCTGTCTCCTGAATGTCACTGTCAGTGATCATCAATTTTTCTTTACCTGGCCCCAGAGTATGTACACTTTGAATTTTATTCTGAGATTCAAATATAAAACTTCTTGCTAGCTCTGCTGACCATCTGTCTTGGGCATCATCTCCATTCTGTCACAGCTATCAGTCAAAAGATATATGGGCTCTCAAAAACTGTTTTGTGGCTTCTTCCTGATAATTTTGGGTGTAAAAGAGTTACTCCCTCTATACAACTTCCAACTGGATGCTTATCTTCAGTCTGATCTGTTCATTATGTACAGGTTATTGATCCATTCATGTTAAATATCATGAGCTTTATGATACACTGTTTATTTCATGACTTATTTCACTAGCTTTCTCTACTTGTATACATGATATTCATGAGAGTTTTTTTCTGATGTGCAGGCCAAAGGCATTTTGCACCAAGTCCCACAGTTCTGGTCCTCACGTTCCTCTCGGGCTTCCTATCTATAGGACTTTGGTTGATGCACATCTACTCCGGTTATGCATCTAGGACACAGTCACCTAAGGTTCTGTGTTCTCTCAGAAATAGCCATATACATAGATTTGGGTTGGTTACAGGAGGAAATACATATTAAGTGCAATAACACATGGAGGCAAACTAATCTTCATGCAGATATCCTAAGGGAACTTCAGAATGAAATGGCTGAGCAGCATACAAAAAAGTTATCAACCTAAAATTATCTACTACTGCAGGGGACTTAGGGGCATTGTTAATTTGTGTCTAACCTTCAAAAAGGTATTGGGGTGATTATGGAAGCCAGGCACTAGTAAGGTTTAAAAAAATAGAAGTGTTGAAACAACTGCAACAAGAATAAATTACACATGTAGGGACAAGCAAGCACAGCTCCTACAAAGGAAGATGTGTCACTGTCATCTATTTAGCACTTTGGGGATTGTAAACAAAACTGAATGAGGAAGAAATAGCAAATATTTATATGGGCTTCTAAAGCTTTTGACAAAAAAATAGATCTTGAAGTCAAACAATGCCATAGTTTAGACACTGACTTGAAGACAAGAAACTATAAATAAAGGAACAGTTTTCAATGTGATAACTAGATGGAACTGAAACTTACTGGTTATTCAGTCTGTGGTTTTCTTAGTTTATCTTGCAAAGTCTTCAAATGAGAAATATTTTTTTCTAAAGCACCTAACAAACCCTCCCTCTTGACTGGAGTTTCCATATGCTCACATGAGTGAAATTTAGATAACTATCTTCAACCTAAGATTTTATAGATACTGAATTTTCATGCTGGCAAGGAGAAATCTCCTCTAGTTATGAAAGTCAACTTTCTCTTTTTGGAAATACAGTGATGATAACTCTTCCAAGTAGGGGGTAGGGAGGAGCAGATGGGAAGTGGAAGTGTTGCCAGTTAAAAAAACAATTAACATTGGAGAATGATTTTTCCAGGTTTATTCTACATCCTGAATATTAATGGGGAGAAAAGAGCCTAAGTAAAAGCAATGCTAGACACATCAGAGTTTGTCTGATGAAACATGAGAATGGAGTGATGAAAACCCATGTGCCAGTACTATAGTATCAGACCACATATTGGGCCATTTATAATTGTTCACTTTGGTCCCTTCAGCTTTCCCATCTATCAATTCATCTTGCAAAAAACAATAAAATCTTAAACTTCTTAAAAGATTTTTTAAAATCCAAGAATCCTGTGCCAAAACATAAAAAATTCTAAGCTATGAAATCTCGTGTTTCAAGAAGAGCACACAGAAAAGGTACTCACTGCATGGAAAGAGCAGAGCTGTACAGAAAAGGCAATGAAGAGTAAACCAGATCAAGCAGCAGTACTGGGACTAGAATGAAGGAGATAAGCAATTGGGGTGCTCCAGTGCTGTTACGATTTACACAACAAAGAGGAGAAGACACATTTGAATTACTACAAGAAACAATTTGATCAGCATGCCTGAAGCTTTCACACCAGCCATATGACCATGGTGCAATTACCAGGAATATGCACTGAGACACAACAGAAGTTTAAAACAGTCAGGAGTGTATTTTGCTTCTCTCTTTATGCAACATCAAGCATTTCTTTCAAGCACTGTCTCTTACTTAATAAAACAACCCTTGAGACACACTGCAAACCATATTCCCCAAATCGGCAAATTATGGACAAGCCAGCAATGTGTTTACTGCATCAATATTTTGGC
Source organism: Acanthisitta chloris (assembly GCF_000695815.1). NCBI lineage: Eukaryota > Metazoa > Chordata > Aves > Passeriformes > Acanthisittidae > Acanthisitta > Acanthisitta chloris. The sequence goes on from NW_008659071.1 coordinate 172,334, forward strand.
TTGTCACCTTGATCAGCAATTGATAGTGACTTCTGAAAATAAGCTAACTGTTCACTACACCTCTGGTTTTAACAAAGATCCCATATCAGAGTTTCATGATCAAATTAACATGAGGTCTATCCTCTTCCCTAAGGCCCCTTCCCTGGTATTATTATTGCGGCTAATATTGTAAGTGCAGTGTGAAATGGCCAATTCATACGTACCATGTTTTACACATTGCCTGAATCTGCTGGAACATGATTTTCATAAGAATGATGAGACTAATAAACATCTTCTGGCAGAGACTTGCAAAATCTGCACACGGTTTACTCATGCAGTAATGGGCCATAGAACTGCAGGAGGAAAGCAATGTACATAGACACACATAAATTAAAAGAAGAAATGTGAACCCAGTGGAACACTCCTCTTTTAGACATTTAGAAAAAGCACATATAGTGTGAAAAAGATACGTACATACTCAGTAGCACTCACAATAGTCAGATAAATTAGAACACACTAGTTTTGAAAATCAGATTTTATGGAAGAGCTTTCAGTGACCCAGTGTCAGAAGCTGCCTCAAATGGATTCTGAGCTTGAGCCTTCCACATGAGCTGTAGCAATGTTGTGGAAGCAACTATGCCGGCAGAAAAAATAGCCTTAAAATGTACTCTCTCCTACTAGTTTATAGCATGGATTACTTGTAATCAGAAGAATAATAAAATTGCTGTAGATTTTATAATGTTGAGGAAGACATTCAGCTTTCATGCTTGAAGATTTCTACCAGCAGATCAGGAAGGTTTTGATAACTTTTGTGTAAAACACAAGAGTGGGGAAAAGACTACAACTTTTTTTTAAAGTGAAATCTCTGATCACCTCTCTCCATTATTCAGATTACCTATTTGCACTGTCAGTGCAGCAGGGCAAGCTTTTCCTTACCAAGGAACCAATTTGAAGCCTGAAATTGTAAAGTAATTGACATTCTGCATGCTGCTGCTGCTTCAAAGAGACTGAGGGACTTCAGCTCCTGGTGTTGCCAGCAGCGTGTAGCGAGTATTTCCTGCATTTGCTGAGATACTGAACATGCAGAGAAACACTGACTGGATGCTGGTTAAGGTAACTGGTGTAAAAAGCACAGTTTTGTTATGAAGCTAATGAAAACACAGTCTTAAGTGTGCAGGAAAACAAGTTGGGGTTTTTTGCTTTTCATTTTAGGAAAGTAATTCAGATCATGAAGACACTTTAACAGGATGAGCTCTGAACCAGAAACAGTAAATTCATCACAGAAAAAAAGTGGAAAACCCCCAAATTCTTGGCACAAATGAATGCAATCAATAGGGCTTAGCCAAAAAACAGGACACTCCCCATTCTCCTGTTCTGTGTCAGAGATGTGGTGTTCAGCTGTAGTGTTCCTTCCACGCTTCTGAACAGCTTCTAGTCATTGGTCTCTCTGATAGAATTTTGCTTTGAGAGTTTTTAACTACTAGTGACTAGCATTGGGTTGACTAAGCGACTAATTCTTGGTGTAGAAACAAACCAAAAGTTTCTTCTTCAATGAAAAGGTGGGTAGGACACAAAAAAGTTTTGACATGTTTTTATCTTTTGTTGCCTTGAATGTTGACTACATTAAATTCCCACAACAAGTTTCACATTCAGCACTGCTAGATGAAGGAACTCTTCCATGCATCCATTTTCAAAAGTTCCTCCAGCTGCTCAGTGGCATGTGTGACATGGTGTCACACAAACTGTCAAGTACCTACAAAATCTAGATATTTCATTATACTTTTGCTGAGACTTGCTGTGTCTGGTTTTAATTTATTTATTTGCTCTTTCTCTTGTAATAAAATTGAGGGCCATGCCATGTAGTAGAAGTGACAGAATGCATTCCTGATTGACACTAACATGACCCTGAAACACAGGTTCTTTCATGTCCATGTGAACTCCTGATCAGGTCTTTTATTTCTCTTTTACATAAGATCATTTTAAGAACTTCAGTTATGACAATCGTGAAATCATTTCTTTAGATCTGTGAAATGCTGGGGTAGATTTTTTCTTTCAGGGCTCTTTTCAATATTATTCTTACAGTAAACTTGGATTAACATATGCTTTCCTGAAGTCCAATATATCCTCCCTTAATGTCTCCTGAAGGATTTGTCTTAGTTCAAGATGGTTTTACAAAGAAGAAATTGCAATTGAAAGAACTGTGACACCTTTGTAATCATTCCAACAATTTGGATTAACTTTTATTCTGTACTTTGAATACAAGGACAGTATTTCATTATTCTAATAACTTTTTCCAGTCCCTTTCTTTACCGAGATGTTCTGGAACTTAGCAATGACAACATTATCTTAGACAGTACCACTTTTCCCAGTGATAAGGTTTCACTTGCACTTTCCCAATGTTCTGTCTTTTTATTGTATCTTAAAAATATAAACAAAAAAACTCTAAACCCTACTAGAAACCAATATCAGTTGAAAAGTAGAAATGTTGGCAACAGTCCTCTAGAGAACCCAGTTTATCTTCTATGGGACAAAGCAGCTCTGTAGTTTATGAGTTTTACAGGATAAAAAATAATTTCCTCAGAATCTTTGGTATCCTACCCTAAAAGAACAGAATTCTTTTGGGGGTACTGTGATAGGCAGTGCCACACACTATAGTTTCCCAATAACATAATTAAAAGCTACCTAATGGTAAAAAATAATTATAATTTAAAAATCAACCACATTTTGAGATTTAGAAGAGAAAATTACTTGGTTGTGTCTAAAAATCTACCTGCTCATTAACTATATCATCACAAGGAAGAAACAGACAGACAATAAAAAGAAGGGAAAAAACCACCACTTCTTTCAGTATACTTTTCCCTATGTTAGTTTCTTACTCTATTAGTATTTGATAATAATAACCACCATTCTAATCATATACAGAAAGAGTATCTGAACTTTAAGAAAAGTGGGATTTTTGGTTCTGATGCTCTGAGTTTCTCAGTTTCTTTGTCTTCCTACTCCAAAGTATTCTGTATTTGAGTCTCACACTCACAAGATAGTTCTGTCTTATGGAATTTCCAAAAGAAAGACATAGCATTTACATCTGTAGCTACCATTTAAAAAAAAAAAAAAAAAAGAAAATTCTATGGTATCTTTTTCTTCAGTATTTTCGGTGCAAAGTTTCATGAATAAGTACACATTATGAAAAAGACCCCTACCAGGAATTACCACAAGAAAGCAGGAAGGTCTTTTCATGTTAACTAACTGTTAAGCATGTTTAGTCAAAAAAAAAAAAAAAAAAAAGAAAAAAGAAAAAAAGAAAGAGCCCACAGGAATGCTTTTTGTTGTGGCATTCATTAAGAACAAAGGCATAAGCCAGTTTCTCAGCCCCCCCCGTTTTGAGAGATTTGAAACCCATGCAGTTTCATTAACCCTGGCTCTTGCAAATTTACCCAGTGCAGGAATATATATAGTGCAGTTAGAGACTATTCCTCAAAATGATGATATGTTGAAAACTGGATCACAATTCCATTAGATTAAGAGGTTCCTTTATATTGCAAAGTGTTCCAAAATCCAAAATGAGAAGTACCTCTGCAAGTGGATTTGTTCTTATGTGCTTTTAAGTATATAATTTAATAGCTGTTTCTGCCTTATCTAATCATCACTAGAATTACTGAATCTCAATACACTTGATAACATTAAGAAGCCTTGTTGTAATTAAGCTGAGTAAAGTTTCATCTAAGTCAGAAAGCTTGTCAAAGGGCAGTATATTTGACCATTAACTTAACTACTACAGGGCAGTTAAAATATTTTCACCTTTCCAGGTTTGCATGTCTAAAATAAACAAAGTGAAAGAATGCCCAGATATGCTTAGTAAAAGTGCCTGTTACTGATTTCTACAGAGGTTCTGAAACAGTCCTACTTTACTCCATACTCATAAACATTGAAATAAAATTGTCTAGCTACTAACTGAACACTAAAATTGAGTTGGCTGCAAACTACATGCACAGGTGTCAAAAGTACAAGTGGCATTGAATAACCCAACACACTATTAATCTGTTCAACAATAGCCAAGTTGAACTGAAAACCTTTGACTGTCCTAAACTATGTGACATCACTGACATTATAGCAGTGGCTATGTAGGATCAAGCTCTTAATACTGTAAAAGTGTAATTTCATCTCACAAAACAAGAAATACTGCCTCCTCAGAATTGTAGGGAAGGAGAATATTGGATCTCCAGTATGTATATTATATGGATAGGTCTATAGTCACATGGCTTAAATTCCTTTTAAGTCATTGTGTCTAGAATTTCCCATGGGCCCAGCACCTTTTACAGTCTAGATAAGAGCCAATAGGTAATGCAAGGCACAGGGACAAAGTGAAATTTAAACTGTGTGAATGTAGGCACTATTGAAAACAGGTGATATTATTATCTTCTTTTCACCTGTGTAATAGAAACATTTTCTATAGCTTGTTGTTTGACATTAATGGATAACATCTATGAGAAAGCCCACTCCATCTGTTCGAGAGTATTCTTATTATTTGTCCCAGAGGTAAGAACTGAAAGCTACAGCATTTACTCATTACAGCTGCAGTGACTGGAGCACAGGAAAGTGTAAAATAGAGATTTAAGAACAGACTCCTGAAAAAGAGATATGCTAGATCTAAAATACAGTATAGCCTAATTCTAACACTGTGGAGTAAAAGTATTTTCTTGCCATGAAACAAATAAACAGAACTATATACAGGCACAAAATCAGCCCATTTTGAAACATTTGTGAAGTATTTTCTTAAGCTTCCAAACTCTGTAAATTTCAAAATATGCCTGAGGAAAAATAAAATTTACCACACATCATTTCTTGCATAGTAAATTTGTAAGCCACTACTTTTTATAAATTGAGATGCTTTTCTCAGAACACAATTGTTTAAGTTTTATGCCTGCAACTTGTTCCTGAGAGATCTAGGGATTACTTGAACTTATTTATGGATAGGACCATCCTATATCTTTATAAGTACTATTTACTGTAAACAGGTAGCATGGTTCGTCTTTTTTTGCAAAACATCAGTGAATAGACTCTTGTTTCAGAGGAAATATTAATTATTTACAAAGATTTGGTGAATAAAAAAAAAACCAGGTCCCAGACTGTACTGAATATTTGCTTTATGGCATGCTGTTTTTATAAGCAACAAGTATTTTGAATGGGACTAAAAATATAATTAAAACATGATCGCAAAAAGCTTTAATGAATGTATGAGTATCTGATCAAATCCATAAAAGTGAAACATGATCAGCAGCCAGCTCTTCTCTGGCAAGTCACTTGATGTGAAGACAACAGCCTTTAGTAGCTTTACAAATCTGAGCTGTCACACTGGCAAATCACAATAACACTATACTAACTTACTATGAATAATGCCTTCCTGTTCATAATAGAAAAAGCATAGTCCCTAAAGAAGGACAGTATCTCACTCTTTAAAAACTTTATTTAAAAACAATAGCCTATATCTTGTACTGTAACTACTAAATTCTTTCAGTATTGGTCTGCATTGCCTCTCATGTCTATGTGATAAGTCTTTTACATGCTATTTTCATTTTATTTTAAATGATACTTTTATTTTAAACCCTCTTTCTATGACGGTACATATCTCTATGTGCTGGCTGAGCCGGTTAAAGCATTAGCAGGTGATTGATTCCCATCATCATGGGACTTACTCTAAATACATTTGGTATTTAAATAGGAACTAGCCATTGACTCCTTAATCCTTGGTACCACCCTTGTCCTGTGAAAGGCTAACGACAAAAGGCTAGTACAGTATTTGTCAGAATACCCTCCCTGTCTCCTCTATCCCCACAGGCAGTGACTGTAAATGTCTGTGGCTTCAGGCAAGTCGGTGTTGTGATATTACTGTGTGCATTCCCAGAGGGAGCTCTTCGAAAGGACATTTGCATTCATGTTGAGACAGAAAACCTCTGCCTTCCACAGCCTCCGACTGCCCAAGACAAAAATGACTGACTGCTACATGTAGAGAAATGTTGAAGGACATAAACATAGTGCAATATGTTTGGTCAAAGATTAATGGCTCTTTCACAAGGGATTGAACAAAATAAATAAGTGAAATAAGAGATGCATGTGCTGAGGTCTCATTACTCAGGTAAATGCAGATTCAGTGTTTCAAAACTTATCAAATACGCAACCTTTCTTGGTTTTAATCATAAAATCTCATAAAGAAGAGTTTAAATGTGAGGTTATAGACTACTGATTTTGATACTGATGAAGTTCTGGGTTACTTGAGCTTGAGAATAGCCAACTTCTACATGCATAGGCAGAGAGCCCTTTGGTAGCTCAGCAGTGCAACACCAGCACACAGTTTGACTTTGCAAGGGCTGATCACATGGGTGGCTCAAACCAAGGATCTCTGAACTGTCCTCTTCAGGGTCATAGGTAGACCAGGACCCAGCATAACAGGATGCAGGAAGCCAGCCCGATGCCAGCAGAGCCCACAGGGCAAATCCAAGTGGGCATGCAGAAAACCAGCTTGGGGATATCACTAGCTTGGGCACTCCTGCCTCCATTTTCAGCATCACAGAAAAGGCACATGCTCATGGCATGAAGCAAAGTTTCTGGGCCAGGGTCTAAATCACTGTCATCCTCTGTCTTTGCCTACCCCCAGTTGATTCTGCTTTGTACACCACCCACTGTTAACTTCTTCATTGTGTGCTTTACATCCTCTGCCACTGCACTCTCCTCTACTATTTACTATTCACTTCCAGTGTGGACTCTAAGGTCTCATCTCTTCCTTCCAACACTTGTAACAGAGCAGTCCAGCACAGAGAACAGCCCCTAAACATTTTGTGATGAGCCTTATTGCCATTAGCACCTATGTGTCACTCAAACACCTCTTTCTCAGTTACCTGGACACACTGTCCCTGGTATGTGCTGCTTCATTTCAACATACAGCCTGTGGACAATTTTATCCTCCCTTTCAGTCAAATGCTTGTATCTGCCCGTGTTACTGGTATGCCTTTTTACCTTTTCTAAGTGAAAATGAACTACAACTGCATAACCCTCTTGATGAAAGTTTATGTTTACTCACACAAACAGCTGGGCTGTTTTAACAATACAACAGCTACATGTAAAACAAGGCTTAAATATCTTAATTTTATAATATCCATGAAATCTCAAATAAACCAAACACTGTATTAATTTTTTTTAGAAGGAACAAAAAAATCTTAACCAAACAACTGCCTAGCTGATGGATGACAGAAAAACAGACACATACAGGCACCTAAAATTATTCACCCAAACACCCCTCTAGTACCCCACTATGTGGAAACACCAATGTGTTAGAAAAGCACAACCATACTCAGTTTTGAGCCTGTAAATACTTACAAATTTATTTATATTTTACATGAAAATATCCCTTTTAAAACTGCAAGCACAGAGAGTCAGTAATGATTTTCATGATCATTTGATATTTGTTTGTTATTAAGAATCATATCAATATCTGCCTTGAATTCTGACTTACTATTTAACAAAATTCCATTTTATTTCCCTATAGAACAGAAAGGCTGATGAGAAATTGCTTAAAAGACCATCTCCCACTAACCAATTCCAGACAGCTTGTATGACATTTCCCTGGGAATGCAAAGGAAAAATGGAGAAAAAGAATAAATTCACTTGGGGCCTCTCCTTCAAGTTATGAGCAAATGAATCCCTGTTTGTGGTTCTGCTGCAAGCTTGGAATATGCTAAAGTTGTGGGATTAACAGAAATCAGACATTCCTGCCTCAGAAATAAAAAATTTATTTAGTATATTCAGAAGAAGAAGAAGAAGACACAAGTAGAAAAATTTATGAAAAATACCATTCTGTAATTTAAATCTGTCTGGTGAGTATCTAAATATACAGTTCTGGCCATTTTCAAAGAATGTCAGCATGGGTATTTACCATGGGCACATCTGCATAAGATTATACACAGACAGAACATCTTTCTGAACTGAAAAAAAAGTGTTATTGTTGTCCTTTAGATGTCTTTTTGCTCTATATTAAATGAATGTAACAAAATATTTATAAAGCTCAATAAATATGCACAATATTATTTATGAATCAATATAGTAACACAAGCCTGTGGAAGAAAAAAATATTGTTTTGGAAACTGTTTTCTGAAGGACAATCAGCAAGTCATTACTTTTAAACCTCCAGAAAGTACTGTTAATACCACATGCAACCGGGCACCGAATGGCATAAATGACACTACAGAGAACAAACAGTAGCATAAAAAGCAGCATTAACCAATTAGTCAGTCTACATAAAAGCATACACTATGATATGGCAATTACAGAAGAAGTACTTCTGGCATGCAAGGCATGCAAGAGGGATAAAAGTAACTGAAAATGCAGCACTAGAAAGTATGAGAAAAACATTTTAATATGTACACCTACAGAGAGTAAAATATACAGCAGTATGTAAGCAAACACTGTTTGCTTGAGACAGCATGCTGAACAGACCAAGGCAGAAGAAAACCAGGAACTATGGTATGTGTAATCTGACCATATAATAAACATAATGACTAGTGGATTTGCGATTTGCTGTTATTACCTCTAATTTGCTAGCCAGACTGTCTTTTCTCTAACGCATTCAGCATGTGACACTACACTGGAAAAGTATGCAATATTGCAAATCCTTTTAATGGAATTCTTGGAAGTTTCTTATACAATCAGAAACAGGGAACTTGAGTTTTAATTAATATAGCATAGGTGTCATATCTTTCCCACAGATTCAGGCACTGGTAGGAAATTCAAGACGACGTCTGGTTGAGTTGGATTTTTTCAGTTCAAGTTCTGCACCACTGAAAATATTTGGGTCTCAGTAGTCTTTTTTTTCTGGATAGCAAAGAATTTCGTTAAAAAAATTAGTTTTGAAATCTTCCAAATATTTGCAGTTAAGAGAAAACATGCTCTGGCCATGGCTTTCAGCAAGCTAAGCCATTTTGAATTTTACAGGCTTGGTGTGTCATTGCAAACACACATCAGATTTGATTACGCTGTCGTGTTGCATCCCTCAGCAGTTCACTGACAGACTGCAGGCTCTTGATCCAGGTTTTGTGCTTCTTTCTAAGTTTCTCTTTGAAAGCTCCAGGGCCAAAGAACTGTGCATACTGACAGCATTTATTTTCATGTGAATAAGCCCTTCAGTTTAACTGACTTGGACCCTGCTTTGTGGAAGACATGGGGCAGGAAGAGCCAGTCCATCAGTGCCACACAATACTTACATTATTCAGTTCTGAATACATCAAATTCTCAATACACAAAGTCTGACATGAAATGTTGAGGGTGAACCCTCACATCTCAGTTTAACTGGTAGTATAGGAAGCTACTTTATGTTAGGATTTTCAGTTCTCTTTAAAGCTTACTGTCATTCTGATTTTAAGTGGTATCTGCAGAAATCAACCCTCCAAGGTGCCCATGTAGGCTATTTTAAATACTTTTGAAGTTTACTGGCAGTTAATTTTCAGATGCCTTCATATGAAGCCAGTGGGGATGACCTAAGCATCCACACTGATCTCTGCCTAAGAGACATCACCCTTAATGAACATGATCACCTGTACATCTCCCAAAGATCTTTCTGTCATGATACGCAGGAAAAAAAGAGGTCAAACTTCTCAAATTTTTCCTCAGATTGTGAGGTCATTAAATGAGTCATACAACTTCTTCTATTGATTAGTAACAGGTCCTAGGGAGATTTCTCTTCAAAGGCACTTTCAGTTTTCCTGCTGTGCCTGAGCTTTAATCAGAATCTAAGAATCTAAGAGTATAAATGCTGCTATTAAGCCCCTGTTATGTGGCCTTAATACGAGTCACTTTAGCTAAGGAATGTTTTCACAATAATGTTAGCATTTTCACTTACACAACAGGATATTGGTTTGTGTCTGTTACTATGCTCACCTACCTTTTTTTAAATTATTTTGTCAAAATTAATCTTACATTTTCACAATTCTATAAAATGCATTATTTTCCCTGGTTTTTCTAAATGCAGTGTAGTCAAACAAGTTATTTTTACCTTCTGTTTTATATTCTGTATTTCCCTTTTATAAAAATTCTAATAGTTGGCTTTATGTATCATATCAACTTGAGGCCTGCAGCATTTTGCATTAGCAATCAAACAGCATACTTAGTAAAGTTAACTTTATAAATAACAAAAAAGAACATGTTGTCAAACACCATAACTGAACTAAATTCATCACCATGATGAAAAGTTTAGCAAAAAGCCTTATAATCTCTATTCCAATGAAAATCTTTCATTCCTTTACAAGATGATGTTCAGATATTATATGATTGCCATTCTCAACAAACCAAAGGCCTATTTAAATCTCATTTCTTAACAGTATGTTTTATAGAAGTGGGATATTTGTCCTGTTTCACCATCATATTTAGCACCCTTCAGCAACTAAAATGTTCTGCTTGGTCTCTCTCTTAACTACATATCCCATTGTCATTATCCTTGAGTTTCAATAATGCTTATAAAAAAAGCAATTTTAAAAGTTCCAGTAACAAATGCAGTATGGCAAAGGAGACTCCTAGATCTGACTTCTTGTAGTCACATCTAATCCCTTCCATAAAATTTCTTCCTTTCTTCTTCTTGAAAGGAATTAAATTTCTTACCCCCACTGCTGTACTTCAGACTATTTGTTACACATCTGATTGTTAAGAAGCTCATAGTTTCCACTCATTCCTGGCTTGTTTATGTATGTTCATTCTTCTGCCCATAATTAATCTTAAAAAGCTCTTTACTGTTCATATCTTTATAGATCTTTCCTTGTAAGTGTACCCTTTATGTTCACCTCTACTGCTGGCTGATGATCAACATGCAGTTTACTAACTGTTACTAAGTGTGCCAATGTGCTGTTACACTGTCAGTAAGTTTAAGCAATTAGTCATTCATCAATTACATTGAGCATCTTCACAGAGAAGTCAAAAAGTTCCAACAGATCCAAAAAGAGAAAGTTCCTTCACACACAGTGCCAGAACTGACCCACAGAGCTAGAATATAGCCATATAGGTGAGAAATATTTATCCCAACATACAGATTGTCCTTGCCCTTTATCATTAGTGGTAAATGAACAAAGATGAACTTATGCAAGATAATTTGCTTCTCATTAGTCAAACTCCTTATAAATTTCCACCTCATGTATTCTGCAGCATTTTTAGCTCCATATTGGCATAATATTTTGCCAATTCCAAAGAGGACCAAAGTGTATTTCTTCCAAAGGTAAGAACCTCTAGACAACTTTCCAAAAGAATTACTACTGAGCTCAAAGTGTCAGTCCATGTTCATTTTGTGCATATTGCAGTCTGGGTTTTTTCTAAATTTTTTAGAATGTAGATGCAAAATTCAGATCTTAAAATACAAACACAAATGTTCAGGAGACGCATAGACCAAAGTATTCTGCCAGAGTTCATTACTGCTGCAGAAATCTCTTTTAAAAATTTTTTATTATTATTGTTATTTTCATTTTCAGAGCAGCCCAGCATATCAAAACTGATTCCCAACATTGTGCCTTGAGTGACTCTGAACTCACTGAGTACTGAATGAGGTTGGAATTGGAACTGTATCTTGTCTCCAGAAACTATTTAGAAACCTCTTTTGGACTTAACTTCTTAGCTAAATTCTAAGCTGCTTTATAGATATTAAATAAATAAATGGGGTGTGGGAGAGGGTGGGAATAACAAGTAGGAAACAGTTTTGAAACTGTTTACAGTCTTGGCAATATACTCATTCCATCTGCCAGAAGTTTGGGCCTCATTGTGTCTTCTTACAATGTCAATTTAACTAAGCAAACCATCCAATTAGGATTCATTCAGCTACGATACATCTGCTTTTGTTTATTTGGGAAGATATAAGAGTATCTTATATGGCTTCTCCAACTCCTCCCTATACTGACTGCAACTACACTCTTATATAAGTTAGATCTGAACATTTGAATGCAGGGAGTCTGAATATATTTTGATTCATCTCAGAAAAAATGAAACTGAAATTGTGAATTCATTTGGCTAAAATCACTGTTTACTCTTTAACACACATTTCTATTTCCATTAGTAATTATTTCACAATACCATCTCTTATCTGGGTTCTTATCCTTCTGCTCTCCATATATTATGGCAATATAAATGAAAACAAGAACAGTTACAGATTTTGAAGGTTAAAACATGTAGCATCTACTGATGGAGATAAAATACACCTTAGAAATCACCATAAGTGTGTGTGTGTGTGTGTGTGTGTGTGTATATATATATACATATATATATATATATACACACACATACATATGTGTATGTATGTATGTGTATAGGTATGGAGAGTGAGAACTCTGTGTTTCTGTGTGTGTATACATACATGCCAAGTATGCAAAGTTTAAATACTGAGTCAGTAGGTTGTATGTCTCAGATCCCTTCTACTTTATGTATGTAAAGACAGCATTTGAAATACTTAGCGCTTTGCAAGTCCTGACAAATAACAAGAAAGCATGTTTTCTTCCTGCTTCATTAGAGACACTAGTAGTTAATGTTTATAGAATATCAATAATGCAGTTTGCAGTTCTGCATAATTAAAGACACCCTATGTTAATAAAATAACTTGGAAAGAGATGCAAAACACAAGACATAAATCCTCTGATGCCTTTGGCCTAATCTCAGACAAGTTTAATTACAATGATGTTGCTGTACTATACCCTACAAAAATATTTCTTTGTCACTTAAACCTATCAAAGTATACACCCATTTATGACATTTGTGAAGAAGAGCAAACAATATAATGGCCCACAAGTGGATACTTACAGTTTATGGATTACTAGAATACATGTTTGCAGTAGAAGCTTGTGAAAATGGAGGAAGCTTTCTGACAGAAAAAGCTACAGTCTCTTATTTTAAGGGTCTTCTGATAAATGAAAGAAGCCACTGTGCTGTTACTACAGAGAATAATGTAATATAGCTTTCCAGATAACAAATTTAAAAATAGTTGGACAGCTCAGTGTTGGCTTGGGTTTTTTTGAGGGAGGGGTATAAAAACAGGAGAACAGATATGGTTTCTGCTCTGACCCCTTCTGCTACCCTAAAAGGAGGGGAAAAAAATCTCAACAAATATTGCACCTGAAAGCCAGCACTTAAGGGCTGTACTTTGTTCATGTAGACCCTCAGTCTACAGCCTCCATAAGTCACTAACAAATAATCACACTTCACTGAGAAAGTAGAAGGCAATTCTAGTTGGAGGTGTCCCTCTTCATGGCAGGGAGGTTGGAACTAGGTGATCTTGCAGGTCCCTTCCAACCCAAACCATTCTATGATTCTATGAAGTGTCCCAGATACAAGTCACACAAAGCAATATGACGATGATAATAAAGAAAGGTAAATACTGCAATAATGTCATAATCTCTTGTATGCACCACCATCCAGAGATAAAGTGGTAACTTTCTGATATAGAGAAAAACAGAGTTAAGAACAGGGATCTTCAGCAATTCACTTAGCCCCACTCAGTCTTCCAGTCTGTAAAGCATTGGTTTTAACCTGTTTTTTCATTTCAGTTTGTGAAGTGCTGTAACAGTATAATATATTCTAAGATATAGCATAAGTGATTCATGAAATTGTATTTATCTGAAATGGCAGAATTTATTTTACATATTTTTTATTCCCCAACCATTTACTCTTTATTACTAGAAAGCAATATTTATTATACTTCATAGACTGATGAGAGGGAAGAAGTGAATACTGCTGCAGTTGATTCAGTGAAGCAAAGCATATCAAAGAATCTAAAAAATACAGTAAACGGTGAAGTCTGATCAAGCGAACTGCAAAACATTGTCTGTTTCTAATGAAATTGTATTTCAGCAATGTGACATTGGGCTAGAGATGGAACAATTCAGTCATCAATGAGCATTGCAGCAACTTACCAGTTCCACCTGTTTTGTTCTTTTTCTCTGCACTTCTTTCACCTCTTTACTTCGCCCTCTCTGCACTCCCTACATGCCATCCAAATATATGTTTCTTACCCAAATGAGGTGTGTTTTTGGAGAGAAGAAAAAAGTGAAGTGCTTTATGGCCATGGATGTCAAAGCACTTTATGAAAGGAGGCAAGTATTATTAGTGTTCTGATCATGCAGAGGGGAGAAATGAAGCGTGCAGAGGTTAACTGATCAAGTAAAAGCCACACAGCAAGCCAATTTCACTATCAATAGAGTGACAGCATTAGGTAACTTAAGACAGTGCAATCCACAGGACTCCTCTTAATCACTTACATACTCATTTCATCTTGTAAATAGCAAAAGGGGAGCTCACTTGAGGAAAAATCAAATATTATTATGGAAGTACAGACCTGCTTTGCAACATTCCCCTTACTGAGACAAGCAGGTGTCACACCCACCTCCCATGATGCAACATGAGGAACTGTGCTGTTCCACAGCATTCACCTAGGCTTGACTGCTTCTGGCTTTGTCTTAAGCTTTGAAAAAGATAATACCCAAAACAATATTAATAGCTCTTGGAGTCTGACTAATACTGATAATATTTGTCAAAGTGTTTCCATGTTCACAGAGTACCTATGGGAACTAAAACTATTCCCCAACACATACTGACTAAAAATTATTTGCTCACTTGCGGTTTCAATTGAGTGAAATGATACCATATCATGGAAATGTAATATATTAAAAGAAGACATCCCTACCCTTCATTATATATCTATTTCAAAATCAAGTTTTATCAGCACTAGAAGAATCTCCTGAAATTATAATATAATTTATCATAATATAATTTAGCACTTCGGGATTTTATCTCTCTGTAGTTTTTTCCATAGTGAAGTTCATTCAGATGAAACACAGAGTACCAGCAGCAGTGATGCTAAAAGTGAAATCAAGGAGAACTGCATTCTTGACAGGCAGGAGAAGTAAGCTTTTGGATGTTTGAGCAGTCTTATTTTCACTCAAAGCATCTACGTAAACATAGGAAAGGATTAGAAAGTTACTTTCCTTAAATTAAAATGAGAGACAGTCTAAAGTAGCCTATACCAGTCTGATACTAAATTGTCATAGCAGCTTTTTCTATTGATTGAAGGAAAATTTCAAATTTAGCTCAACTGAACTGTGTACACTGTACTATAAAGGATAAGGTGCATAGCTCAAAATGCATACAACATCATATAAAAATCAGTGGGAATATTCCTATTACTATAGTGGTCTTTGTATCCCTTCCCATAAAGTCTCACGTAACTAATACAATAGTCTCTTCTAAATCCATCAGGTGAAAAATGCAGACTTTGAATTCTGACCTACAGTTTTCTCAAGGGTGAATCCCCCTTGTCATTCAAGCACTGCATTACCTGAAAGCTTAGCCCTATGCTGATCTAAATAATCAATGTGGCATTGTTTAGAGTTCTGTCACAAATCTGTATGATTCTTTGCCAATTCTTGTTCTTTTCCATGCATGGCATGTCAGGCTGATGAAGGAAGGCTTGTATACTGGGAAAAGATTTTAATTAATTGCAAGATTAAAGTATTGTCATGAAACAGATGAATAGTTCCCATGAGTCCTCACTAGGCTTCCAAAGCAGCAATGTCAAGCAGAAGCTTTTGTATCTTCAGTGCTTCTGCTCAATTTCCCAGAAAACACAACCTAGCAGCACATCCTACTTGTACTGTTACCACCCAGCACCCTGTAAAAACTACCATGCAGGCTGCAAACAGAATCATAACCTGGACCTTGTCTCCCTGCATTATGGCAAGAAACAATACAGTATTTTTCATTTAAAGATATAAAGATATGAATTTGGTTACAAACAGTATCCAGACATTTTGTATTACAGTAAGTTTGCTCTAGCTACATTGTAGTATTTCCCATAATAGCTTCTTTTTTTTTTTTTTTTTGGATTTACACTCTCTTCCTGGATATATGAACTCTTCTTTAACATATGCATTTCTACCTTTCAGGGGGTTTGTAGGTTGCTTTTTTTTAATATCCACCTATTTTATGTGTGGATAGCAAAGGCAGAGAGAAGAGCATTTATTCCAAAGAAACTGAAATCTTTACATCAACTGTGTGACAGAAGATGTTGATGAGAAGAGTTCCAGCAGTTGGATGGAAAACAGCAGAGCTGGTTATTTACTGCTTGATATTTTTGTCAGGAGGGTGGGAAAAGTTGTATCAGCACCTTCTTTCAATATTTAGAGCACAAGGAGAATGATATTACAAATTTATTCATCGATTCTTCTGTACCATAGTTAAGCTTAACAAAATAAATGGTACCAATAAAACCTATGTTTCATTTTCTTTAATTATCTCTAAAAAGATCAAGAGAACCTCTTTGGTTGGCTGTTTCTGCTAAAACTATCAGCTATGAAATAGTTAACTGCTTTCGTTAGGCTACCTTCAGAGGCAGCACCCACCATGAAGGGGGCAGCACATAGTATCATTTTCTGGAAGCTACTGTTTCAAGCTGTCTGCAGATGCAGACAGAAATCAAGGCATCTGCTTAGGTTCATTTGACATTTTGAAGGTTATCTTTGTAACTATAAGGACTAGAAGCTTAATTACTTCTGCAATGAAAGCTTAGATTCTGAAGCACTATTATATGGAACATTCAAAATGAACTATAATTATGGAGCAATTTAGGTGACTGCATAATCACAATGGCCCCTTACAAGATGCTAAATGTATATCTCAGGTTGTAGAAAAAAATGGGTGGTGCCTTTGCATGTAGGTGGGTGCATGCCCCCTCCCCACACCTAAAAATAGCTAAGGACCACAGAGCTAAAGACACTGCACTTTGCAGTGCATACGTACAAGTAGGCAGAGCTAAACTTGCAGGTCAGGACATCTCCTCTGTATTTTCATGTGAAAGCTAAACTTTCTCTTTTGCAGCATTTCCTAGGGTATTTAACAGAAACTGCTTCTGAGATTCATTCTTTGGAAACCTGGCAAGGCTCAAGAGGACTCTTCAGCTGTTTCATGACAATATGGTAATTGTGCAATTAATTAAAATCCTCTCCTCAAAACAAAACATCTTCAGCAGGTTTCATAGCTTCTTAGTTTCTAAAGTATACTAGAAGACTTTCCCCTGCCTGTCTGCTAGACCCTCAAACCCTTGGGAAACTTTTCTCACCTTTTCATATGAAGACCTTTAGGTACCAAGCAAGAGTTTAATATCAGTCAAGCACTAAGGAACATAGATCCCACTTCAGCAAACCTGTGCATGTTCCAGCCTCCCCCAGAATCACTAACACATTTCCAGGACATTCACAAAAATATGTCTATGATGTACTAACTCCATGGCTGACCAAAGGACCTGTATGATCTAATTGCATGTATCTTTGTGAAGCCAACTAGAGTTTTCCACAGTCCTCAGGAGACTGAAGTTTATTCTGTGATGGGAACTGAAGCACAGTAAGTGAGGATAATCTGGAAATTCCACTCAAAACCACACTCCTTATCCAAGCTGAAATGCTGATGTAGGTGCATCCATTCAAAGGCTAAATTGTCTGGAGTTTGAGGTCCTATGCCTACTTAGTGGACCTCTTCACAAGCACCTTACTACCAGTAGTAAAATACTAATAAGAAGAACAGAGACCAAGTCATATTTACTGCAGGATAAAGGCAGACTTCACATCCCAATCAGCAAAGAATACAATTTATTCCAAACTGCAGCCTTCAACTTCTGCTCTAGGAATACATTTTATAAGATTTTTTTTCTCTTGGTACTGATTATGATCATTCATTAAAAATTAAAAGTGAAAATTTTAATGTTTTCTACACAAATGAAGAAGGATATAAAAAGGAAACGGTCATACAACCTTATTCTGAGCAGTTTTTAATGCTCTTGGTAGAAGAGAAAACACTATTGACTTTGAAAGCTATCATCTCATATTCCCTCAGCATCAATCTAAATGTTCCATTAGGAATTAGGTCTGATGCTAACAAGCCACACTTCCTGACTGTGCTAAATGGATTACTAAGGTCAGCCACAGTCCTCTCATATATAAGCCCATGATCTTTCTTTTTTTTTTTTATGTTAAAGTATTTTTTCTAAAATTAATACTCATAGACCAACATGTCTTCAAAAATCCTAAAAGAAGATGAAACAACTTTGTCTTGAGTTGAAATAAAAGAAAGTATGGGGCAAGAGATGCTAGTTCTTTTAATTCTTGTATGCACCATTTTGCTCTATACAAGTAAGTTTCAGTCTTACATTTTTTTATGCAGCAGTCATAAAATTACCACATTCATTTAGAATATTTTAGTATATATTAGTTTTCGGTCTATTTTTTTTAACTAAGCAAATTATAAATTACAATAAATTTACAAGATACTATCCTGAACTGGACAGTAATCTCTTTCTTAAAATGATTCTATTTTAAAGCTTTAACTTTTCATTTAGTCATAAAAATAGATACCTAAAGAAATAGAGATGCAAACTGGTTTTTCCTAACAGTTCATATAGTTTAAGTGAATTGCTACACAGACTTAAAAAAATTACAGCTATATATAAAATTAAATAGATGTTCCTATTTTTTGCAAGTTGACACCTTTTTGACTGGACTTTGATTTTCATTCTGCTACAAGTTAGCAGAACAATTACACTAGCACAAGAAAGCCATGTAAAAGATTGAGAGGAAGAAGATCAAAGGAGGCTCATTTGTAAGATAAGATGGAAGGCGTCTAAGGTTTTGTGTGCTCTGATCATTCACCAGTATTCATAAATCTTGTAACGTTTTTCAGCTCTTTTTGATTTTGTGTATTCCATTAATTTCAACACAATATGTTCTAAACACTTCACAGGCATTAGGAGGGTGCAGGCATACTGAGCCTGAAGCACCTTCAGGGAAAGGAACATTTCCACAGGATGCTCAGTGTGCAGGAGTAGAACTACCAGAATTTTTGGTGACACCATATTGCTACTTTCTTTGATCTTTGGCTTTGCTATAGGTGTAATAGGATGCAAAAATTAAGTAATCACTCTCTACATTTCAGAGAGTATCATTTTTCTATTGTGGTCAAAGATGGGCTTTAATCGATAAACACAGGGTAAAAATAATTGATACAAAATTGATTGTAAAAAATTTAATGTCCTTGTAGATGCAACAGTCCTTTTTGTGGGTTTGCTCTGTGTTTTTATTCACAGTACATTCTTTCCTTCAGACCTTCCATTTCAGTTAGCTCAAATGTCCTGCTGACTCTGGGGCTCAAATTTCCATTACTTCGGTCCATTTTTACTGCATATCTGTCCATCACCTTCCCCACAACTAGTTCAAGAGCTTAGATTCCTCAACCAAGAGCAGAACTTGTTTAACTTCTACATTTAAATAAGAACCAGGCATTTACAATTTCATATTGATATTCCAGTAAGTACTGGATGGAATTCCTATGCAATTCCAGTCATGCCCTTTAAGAGAGTCCCACATCTTATGGTACAATTCTGTGAGATGCTGAGGGACTCCTGAAAAATGCTAGATGCCTTCACAATATTTTGACAGAAGAAAATCTCTATTATCATATTTATATATTGTATACTTTGACCACCACAGAGAAAGGCAACTTCTCTGGAGGACAGGGCACACCTCTTTCATTCATAGATTGCCCTGTTAATTAGGTGTGATTTTATTCCTCATTGGATGAGAAATTCTAGGCACTAGTTCTCAACTTTCTGGAATCCACCACAGCAGTTTCTCAGACTATGGTTCATTACCAGCAATATCTCAAGGGAGGATGGAAACGTTATTGGGAAAATTAGGAAATATTACAAGACTTTAGCTTGACAAGAATCCTTTAAATCATGTTTATTAAACATAAATTCACTAAATTTGTGTTAAAAAAATAAATTCAAAAAACGAAGCCAAATCAAACCCCTGCTGACTTCTAAGCAGACTCTTAGATCATGGAATTTACTTTCTTCTACATGGGAATGGAAGCAAGTATTGCTTTTCATGCTTCCACATTAGAATAACTAAACCCTAATGTGACCTAAAGAAGTAGGCATTAAGAAGAGGTGGAAGAATGCACTACTAATGGGAATGAAAAAATTCAGAATACATGCTCTCTGACAAAGAAAATGCCTAAAGAAAATTTTGCCTTTGGGAAAAAATTCAATAAACCTAAAAAAAGGATTAAGTAAATACCCTAGACAGGCTCCAAATGGGTTTTATTTAGAGATGTAACTGCATCTCACTCTGGTCCTATTCTATAGGCAAAAAGGCACAGGAGACCTGTGATTTATTTTCTTTGCTCCACAAAATCCCATGTATTAGAACTCCAGAATGCCAGGACTTGGAGCAGGTAGAAAGATAACTAAGGATACTCTATGATTCCCAGGTGATATACTGGTCATTGCAGTGGGTGGCAGTCTACTCCAAGAAAACATGTTCTGCACATCTGCTGAGTGAAACCTTAGCCATCAATGTTTAAAGAGCATAACGATAAAGTATGATCTGATCATACCAAGTAAATTCCTTGAATGCACTAACATAAGTAGAAAGAAAATTGAAACAGCAGGATGTGCTAGAGAAGGCTCGACTTTAATTACAAGGAATGTAATACATGGGAATCCTAAATTACTACATTATTACAGACTTTAACACAACCTGCTATATGACTACATAGTCTTCACACTGATGACTTTTAAGCCTTCAAGGAAACAATAAAACCCATTTCCAGAAAATTGTGGTTAGAAAGTATCTTAAGAAAAAATTCTGGAAATGGGCTACTTACTTGAAATAGAACACGAATTTATACAGTTTTAAGGGCCTGAATTATGGCCTAAGACATTCCACTCAAATTACTTTAGAGGGAGGTTCTGTGATGAACATTTGCTCAATTCCAGTAGGTTTTAGAACTGATACCTAACAAGGTGCCATAAGAGTATATGACAGTGAACACAAGTTCTGATGGTTCTGTACAGCAAGAAGAAAATGAGAATGGCGAGGCAACTGTACCAGTGGTGGAAAAATTCTTGTAAAACCTTTTG
The DNA here is from genome assembly GCF_000695815.1 of Acanthisitta chloris. NCBI lineage: Eukaryota > Metazoa > Chordata > Aves > Passeriformes > Acanthisittidae > Acanthisitta > Acanthisitta chloris. Next base: position 193,290 of record NW_008659071.1, read on the forward strand.
AAGACAAGAGAGGTAGGTATCAATTAACCTTTGAGAGGGACGTATAGCACTGTTACAGATCTAATGAAAGCACTAACTACTAAAAAAGAGAGAACAAATCAACAAAACCAATTACCTATACAGTAACAGGATGGAATTGATGTTGCTCTTATGAAGTTACAATCTTTTCCACCTAGTGATGCAGACTTTTATCAGCACTAACGTCTGAACATTTGAAGAATATGATCTCTTCTGATACCCATCTGGAATATGAGATGAAGGAAAGCTGTCTTTGGATGCAATATGATCACCTTATCTCAGGATATCCAGTAGCAGTCATGGTCTTAGAAGGTAAACCAAGAACATTAAGCCCTGCTACTCAAATGGTTTTGTTCAGGCAGAAGCTGTGCTGATAACATTGGCAATGTCTTGTCTTGTCTTTCTTGGCAACCTGGAAATTGGAGGAACTGATATCAGCATGTAACAGCGCCAAGGGCCAGTGAATAAAGAAAGCTCCTGCCAATGTTTCTGGATCTTGAAGGGAAATTCAAGGCAGTAAAAACACAGAAAAAAGACATGCTGCAACCTAGCGTGAAGTGCTGCACAATCTCCCACTTTTTCCATGAATCCTAACTGCTGTCCCTCATCTTAAATAGGGGCTTTGCCCTTTGAACTTCATGTTGAAGGCAAAAAGAGAGTTGAAGATGGCAATGAATGTCCTTTATAACTGCTGCAGTCAGACCCTACATAAGCATATTGTTGAACATCTGCAGGTCCCCAAAGGGTCAAAAAGTAGAAAGCCATACTACCTCTGACAATTCAGGAATGAAGTAATTACAGGGTTTGTGTGTAAACAGCTACAATGAGCCTCTTTTACAGCAGGATAAAGTTTTTGAATGGACTTCCTAAAGCTAAACTTCCGGTCAAGGTAACAGAATCCAGGAATGTTTTCTAAATAATGACACATCTGCAGGTCCCCAAAGGGTCAAAAAGTAGAAAGCCATACTACCTCTGACAATTCAGGAATGAAGTAATTACAGGGTTTGTGTGTAAACAGCTACAATGAGCCTCTTTTACAGCAGGATAAAGTTTTTGAATGGACTTCCTAAAGCTAAACTTCCGGTCAAGGTAACAGAATCCAGGAATGTTTTCTAAATAATGACTTAATTCTCCGCAAATTTAGAATGGAAAGATTTACTGTTTCCAACTTAAAGTTCCAGTTTTTCAAATTGTTACTTACAAGTTTCATTCTTGTAAAGTCCATATCATGCAATCAGTGGATGTTTCAAGTAACTAAAACATGCTACCACTCAGTACTTCACCTGAGTTTGTTATATATAAAATTCATTTTCCTTCATTAAGATGCCTTAATGATTTTATTAGTTTAAAGGTCAGTAAACATACAGGATACTCTGACCAGTGACACTGAACAACACAGACATACTTTTCTCTGAAGATACAGAATTGACTTGTAAGGTGTCTCATTTACTAGTGTTCAGTGAACCAGAAACATCATTTTGTTAACTGATGGATATTGACAACTCCACAAATGCCCATGATGATGTCGTTTCATAACAGCCCACATCTACACAGTGTTACTTGCTAGCAGCAGTGTGCTCCATAGCAGCCCTTTGCCTCTTCCCCTCAGTGAGCTGTAAATCACGTCATTAAACAACTGCTTCCAGAGCACAGTGATCTGTCATGATCCAGTGAAGATACCAGTTATAATGTAGGCACTTAATCTGTCAGAGCTTGTGGTGATGCATTCAAGAGTTAGGATCACCATGTTTAGCTGCCCATAAATGACAGGAGCTAAATGATAATGTGAATTAATTCCTTCATCATGTGGATATATGTGACCATTACAGAGATTATTCTGAAAAAAACAGAGGGTTGTTCTCAAACTTACTGTCCTCCTTCACCATGAAGCCTATTTAATTTCTTTTAAAAATATAAGTCCATTATTTCATGTGCTTAGGTTAGACTAGTTGTGTAAGCTATGCAGATTCTTTAAAAATAGTAATTTCTGGATTTATTTTTGTAACATTATATGCAGTCTTTCAACTGACAAATCAGATATTTTTCACACACAAACTTGGGGTATGAGGGCATTAGACAACACCCTTGAAATAAAGCAAGCTCTGCCAGCAATAATCTTCCAGGCTCTTTCTTAACCATGTCATACTCCTGCCTTTCAGGTCCTCATGCAGAGGGGAAGGAAACTTATCAGAAGCATCAATTCAGATGAAGTTCCCATTTAGATGGGACCACACGAGGGATGGATTGGAGAAGCATCATTAAAGTCTCCTTGATTCTCATCTCCTGCTACCCCATTAACTTGAGTTTTGTCAAGCTCACTCAGTTCAGTTAAAAAAAATTACATGCCAGAATAAAAATAAAATACATCTGTTCTATAGTCCAATCTTATTGTATCCTGAAATGTAAAATGATGTTAGCTTACAGTGTATTTACTGATACTATTTATACTACTCTAATACTTTTAGACTGTTCTCTGAACACAAGACATTCTGCTCTGAAACATGCAGAGCTGTTTATCATGAACCCTGTTGAAAGTTAAAATAACTCATAGTATTTGGATTTATAAGCACTAATATAGACCCTGAAATAAGGTGCAGAAAAATAATTTCCATTCAAATTGTATTTCGTATAATGCTTAGCTCTGTTCTACAAGTGACTACAAGATGTGAAAAGGAATATGTAAAAAGTATAAAAGGAAATCAGAACTGGAGGTTGGGGATATTAGAAATATTCAATGATATTAAATGAATTGATTTTCAGAATCCTAGTTCTATAAAATCTTATTTTCTGTGAAATTAAATTGCAAATCACAGAATCACAGAATAGTTAGGGTTCGAAGGGACCTCTGGAGATCATCTAGTCCAAACCCCAAATACTACATAGTTGGTACAGACTAAGGGATCCACCTAGGATTAATCAATATAGAACATTCAAATAAGGGTATAAAAAACATACTAAGAATTATTATAAAAGTATTTGGAATAACTATGATTACTATAAAATTAAAGTGAAAATAATCATTATAGACAGATCTGGAGAGTCCATTTTGCCATGCAGAACAATAAAACCACATTTTAAGACATAATCTTCTGTAATTTGGAGATGCAATAATTCTGTAGAGACACTGAAAAATATTTCTTCTCAGATATTCCTTGGGCAAAATATGAGCATATATTGTTATGTTTGTTGTTGGAAGTTCTCATGAAATTTATTTGCATGGGGGAGTGAACTGAGGTTAAAATGCTTTTTATTTATATATAATCACTGCAAAGTCAGGATTACACTTCACTACAAACTTCCTGTAAATTCTTCATAGAGTCATTTGAACTTTCTTTTAATTTACATTTTCATTTTAGAGTATAATTGTTCCCACTCAATGGAATGTTTCAACAGATCTAAACTGTATTTTCTAAGAAGTAGTAGTATTTCTCCCCAGAAATTAACCTGGGATTGAAATTGCTTGGGGCCAATGCTGAATTTGGCAAATATATCTGAATGCAGGAAAAAATAACCCAAGAAATTAAATACCATTATTTTTTCTATTTTTAAGATGAAGCATTTTATTTCTAAAATGAAGATCTTAAAATTTTACTTAATTTGAATTAAATCTGAGTATACATAAATAAGAAGCCAGAAGAAGGCAAAGAAAAAATTCAATTACTCATTTGAATGAAAATTGAAATTTGGGGTTTCTGTATAGATTAAAAATTATAACGACTTTTAAGGTGACTACAAGCAAACTTATTTTTAAGTTCTTAATTCAGTTATGAAACTAAATATTAACCATTTGTACTATTGAAGTTAGGAGGCTTCCTTACTGATTTAAACAATTTTTAATTCCCATATGGTTATGTAATTTAGTGCAGGTGCTTTTTTAAGTTATATTTTCAATCTCATTGTGTTCTATCAGAGTCAAATTGAGAGAGGACAAAAGATCAGAATTTGTTTTTCAAGTTCTAATTCCAGCCTATGTTTCTGATTTTCCAGATGAACATTTAAACCTCACTTCACTCCCCCATGCAGAAGTCAAAAAACTTGTTCATAGTAGTTGTTCGGGTTTATTTTAGAAGTGCTCCAAACAACAAGGCACATAGCATGTGGCTTTTACATTAACTCATCCATCTGAGGAAACTGCAAGTGGAGTCTTCACAGTTTGAAACTTATCAACATATTTAAACCTTTTCTGCTGAAGTGGAAAGTATGACACACAACACACTGTAGATGTGTGGTGCTGCCCTCTTAGGCACGGATTTACTAAGGCTATTGCCAGTCCCAGTGAGGGCAAAGCATCTACTCTAAGCGAGTCACCTGTCTCCTCTGTGAAACAAATGGAAAAAGTAAGTGCCTTCAGAGGAGCAGACAGGTGATAAACGATCAGCAGAAGGACCCTCTGAACATGTCTTCCTCTCTCCATTGGCCACGAAAGGTGCCTTGGCAACAAACTTTCATTAAGTGGTGCCTTTGGGTGGTTAAAGACAGGTAAGGTGAATCTAAGCCTGAGTAGCTGAATCATATCCACCAAGTATGGCAGTGGAGTCTGAAAAGATAACTGCCGAAGTTAAAAAAAAACTTCAAAGCAGTTGGCATTCTCCTGAACCTTGTATAATGTTTCTGCTTTTTTCATTCTGCCCATCCACAAATCAATAGTTATAATATATTTTAAAACATTTTAATAAATATTTCCAAGGCTGCATGGTTTTTATTATATAGAATCAAAGACATTTCAGCATTAGAACAGTTCAGCTATATCATAATTGCCATGGCCAGGGATTTCTTTTCAACAAACAGGCCTTAGCCTTGTGTGAATCATTGGCATAGTGTACTTGAAATCTGCAACAAGCATCCACACATGCTCTTGATTTAGATAAAAGAAACCCACTGGCACACTTTGGATGACTGCTAAGCTATATGTACCTCACGTGATGTCCTTTAATAGAAAGAGCACTCCATAGTACATACACATAGAGCAGGTATAAAATTAGAGACAGACTGGGCCTGAAACACTAGACTATAATCAGAGTTCACACAACTTCAGACATCAAACCCCAACTTCCGAGACCCCACAGTCTTCTCCAGTTCTCCATATACTTGCCCTGACAATCCATACTCAGTTATCAGAGAATCTAAGAAGTGACTGTACAAACTTAGATGTCAATCCAGCTATAGGATTTGATATATGTTCTCATGCATATCAGTGAATAGCACAGCTGAACAAATCTCTTCTCTGTGATTTAGCCAGTCTATAATTTCTAGACAAACTATTTTTACTTTCTTTTGCAATACAGACAGGTAGTATGAGAAGACTTATGCAAGAGCTTGTTCTATGAGTTATAAAACTTCTCAAATTCAGGTACAATCAAAGGAAACAAAATTTTAGTCAGAATAAAACTGAACAATCTTTGGAATTTTTAACTCAGATATGACAGGTCTTCTACAGAAATGTCTCTCTTGAATTCTGATAAGAAAGTCTGGTGCCATTCTTGACAGATGAGAACTATGCTGAAACCCCAGCCTGACTATTGTAATTGGGCTATGGATGTGACAGTCAGAAAGTAGGTTATATAATTCACCTTCTACCTGTATCAGCTGTAGCATGACATGAGATTAAAATCTGAGGGTTAAGGAGTATCTACTTTTTTTCAGAGAAAATGGCAAGATATATCTTTGTCACCTACTAGGAAAGGACATACTTGAGTTTCTCCAGTTCATTCCAACACAATTCTGTCTTTTCAGGAAGTGTGAACAGACTAAATAACTATTCAGAGGGAATGTAGAAAAAACATTCATTAGCTATCACTGCCATGCCTGGGGCAGCTCATAAGTGAAGACCTCATGAAATCAAAGTGTCCATACGGAATGTTTTTGCTTATGATATATTCAACTAATTAACAAAGGGACAAAGTTCTTGTTGGTTACTTAAATCCATTTTGTAACATAAAAATGAAATTAGAAAGAATAGTGTTGTTAGGGAGTTTGCTCTGTTTGAAAGCAATTTTCAAAGTCAAGTTTTAGAGAAAAATCTGCCCTTCATTTCTTCCAGGTGCAACCATTTGCTCCTCAGGCTGCTATTGTCAGGTTTTTCCTGCCTCTAACCTTTCAGCTACCCAGTTGGAGTCTCTTAATTTCTACAAATATGCCCTGAAAGTATTTCATTCCATGTGTTAAGTTTTCTTTATATTTTCTCAAAAATATTCAATACACTATACATTTTTCAGTCCCCAGATAATTGTCTTTCCATTATCATACGTTGCCATTCTTAATTATTCTTTCATGGTACTTACTCGGACTTCACCTTGTTGGCAGTTCACAGCTACATCTCCAGTGTTTTGGCTAGCACAAAGATTCTGTAAGCATAGCAGATGAGTATCTGCTTTACTTCCACTTTGATTGTTTCTACTTCTTGTCTGCATCCAATAGGTTCCTCTCATTTGATCCTCTCTGGGTAATTCGTGATTTTGGTCCTGACTTCTAAGGGTCCTGTCTCTTATTGTGAAACTATTTTTTTATTTTTTTTATTTTTATTACTAATTCTATGTATACAAAATCTAAGATTTTGTACTTTATAGCAATTTTTTTCTGCTCTTTTCCTTCACTTTTTTTTTTTCTATAGATTCTTTCCTTTTAGGGCTCCCTTTTCTCATACTTTTCTTGAATTTAGTCTTAATACTGTTCCTTCAATATAACTCTCCTTAATTCTTTCTCAATTAGCCCATAACTAAAAAAATATCAGGAAGTCCTAACTGCATGATTTCTAATCTTAATCCAGCATGTCGACTGACTGTGGGTAAATGATACAAAAAGCAGTATCATCTTATTAAACTCTGAGCTCACATAGCTTCATTTACCACATGGGGCTCATACAGCATTGGCTGCCCAGCTGAGTTTTCTTTAAGAACCTTGTCACTCAAGAAGTATGAAACAGTGTATGTCAGGACAAAGGATTATATTCCCACATGAAGCAAGGTCTGTAAAAATATTTAGGAACTAATCATCTCATGCACATCTGTGGATAGAAATTTCTCTCCCAGATGCTTTTCTATTGGAATGCTTCTTTCTTAGTGAGCATATAAGCAGATTTAAACTACATTCATTCTTTCAAAAAGTACTTTTTTTTCCCCTGTGCAGTACAACATCTGAGTCACAGATTTTTTTTTTGCCATAAAAAGGATCATTAGAAACTCAACCATACTTTGTAAGCATAGCCCACCTGTAGGTTTTCTTGGTATATAGTTATAATAGTTACAATCCCAGTCTAACTGTTCGTATACTATATCTAATATTTTCTGCTCAGAATTCCAGTTTCCATTGGCTATTTTGGGGAAGATAAAAGGGAGATGCATATTCGAGCTTTTTTTTTTCCACAATAGCTTGCATGCTAGCAAGTCCAGTGAACTCTGTGCCTGTTGTGAAGATACAATCTATTAAGCAGTCATCACTCTCAGTTAAATAGCACCCAAATTACCTGTTCTGTATAATTCCTCCTACCTTTTAAGCACTGACATATTCTAAGTCTCCTTAAACTTAGAAGTGATTGTCTAGGGAAAAGAGTAATTTCTGATCTCGTTTCAGCTACCTGCAAACTAAACCTTAAGGGACTCTACTACCACTAGTGATAACATAAACAATGTGACCTTGGAAACATTTTTGTCAAGAGAATTTTGACAGTTAGTTCATGAATCCTTAAGATCCAAATGATTCTGATAAGCTTTTTCAACATGTATTGCTATTTCAGGTTTCTCTTACAAGTGGGACATCCTAGTTTGTTATTCTGTCTTTTTATCTCTCGCATGAATAAATTACAGGGTTCTGCTTCTTATCACAGAAAACATTCCACTGATCATCTGGGGAACACAAAATATTTTTTTCAGTCTATAAATTATTCTTATAGAAACTCTCATAACTAGAAAGAGAGTTGGTTTTGTTTTGGGGTTTGTGTGTGCCTTTTTTGACAGCATTTGTCTAAAATAATCACATGTGGTCTATCAAATTTCAGTTTTGTCATTAGAGCTGTCAGTCTTTCATAAAGCATAATTTTAAACACATATGCACACATACAATAAACCCTTTGCAGTGTCTTGGCCAATGAGTGTGAATGACAAATATACCTGGCTGCTCTCCTATGGTGTTTTCTTACTGTTCATTGGCAGAAAAAGTGATTTCATGGTAGAAGGTTGGAAAATGACCTCTTGTAATGATGAAATTTGCATAAATAAATGCTGATTGCACAAAACGAATAATGTGCAGTGAGTATCATCACAATAAGTTGTCTCCTACTGACACAGAGTCTAAGTTAGAAGCGTACAATTATGCAAATCAAACTAATGCCAGTTTCTCATTACTGTCGTGGTGGAGGCAAACACATATCCTCCACAGACAGCTTGATGCTGGGACACAAGCCAAAATGTTTGGTTTTGCTGACATAGCAACTGAGTCAACAAAAATAGGATATAATAGTAATACATCAGAGGAATCCATATCAGGGCAGACCTGAAACTTAATGGACTGTGAATCTTTTGTCTGCAGAGAGGCCTTTCACTGGTATTGACCCGTAGTACGCCTGCTTCCACTTTTGCCGATTTTATAGAAACAGATTACAGAAGCAATTGCTTTTTGGAGCTGAAATGTCTGCAAAACAGTCTATTAGCTTTCCTTATAGCAGATGATATGACATTTATAAATACTTAAATAATGTCATATATCCCATGTTTAAAAACTTCCCAGAATAATTCACAGGCTGCTTGTGGTTGCTTGATCTAATGTTTATGTGAAGTCTCATAATGACACCACTGGGATTTTCAAACAATGCCACTTTTCTTGTGTCATCTTAAAAATATTCAAACAAAGATATTCTATTTTTCTTTACCAAAAAACCCCACAACAATTGCAACAGCAATTACCATTAATATGAGGGACTGAATATAAAAAGATATTGATAGTTCCATGCAGACTGGTGCTAACCCTTGTGAACATGTACAGCATTGGTACTGAGTCACTGTAGAAGAATCTAGTGTTCTATCACTTCAATTTCTCACCCTTCTTATTCAAGTAATTGCTACTTCTTTGAGTTCATCTGCATATTTGCCTTCCATACATGTGCTGCCAATCAATTCAGATAAAACTAAGCTCACAGTTTGGAATTAACTCCACCCCATGCATGCATAGTTCCAGTAGAGTTTGTCCCTCCAAAAAAATTCAGCCTTAGGGGGTAATTTCAGAAATATGACATTACTCATAGACAGATTAGAAGGTACTCCACCTGACTTGAAACAAAGGGGAAGAAAACAAAAAGGAAAAGAAAAAACCACCATACACAAACCCCCACCAAACCCAACACTCATTTTATAAAGCAATCATGTCAACTAACATCAATCAAATTCACTGTATTCTGCGAAATCTCCATGAGCTCTTCTCCTTGGAAAATTCACTCCAAACTACTCAGCATGTACACAAATTTACCTTAAATTTCACCTACAGATAATCTCCTGGGACAGAACAATTAATAACACCTGTGAGAACTGACAGTTTAAACACTTCTGAAAGTCCTTCTGGAGCAAGACCTCTATATTGCTATTACCATTGCTGTTGCAGTCACAGCACCAGTAACTGAAAAAAGGTTTCATAGAGACAAAAGAGCCTCTGCCATGTTACTTCAGGGTACCTGTACAGACTCTCTTCTGTTACATGAAGAAACAAAATAGGTCCTTCCTTTTATACATCCTTCTTGTAAATGCATTACCACTTCCAGTAAAGTGTATTGGAAGTGTTGATGATGCTGGAAGGTACACACACCTCTTCATAGCTGTCTTTGGAGACAAAGATTATACCATAGGAGACCACTTTTTAACCAGTCACTTAAATGACAGAAAATTGGGGCACTTCCTTGCTGATAAAAGTTTGATCACGTCTGAGATGCTCCTCAAATCAAAGTTATACTTTGACCTTTAAAAGTACTGTTGATTCACTTTGGGAACACCAAATTGCACTAAATGATGAGTATTTAAGAAAAAAATCTTATGCAAGGAGGACACCTCAGTACAAAAATAAAGAATATTTTAAACTCTTTCCATGCGTCATACTTCTTTGGGCTCCCTCAGAATGAACACGGTGCTATATTATCCAGCTATGACTAAGGACAGTTTTTTTCCAGAGCAAATTATTTTCAACAAGAATATTCAGCATACCCTTATTGCTCTATTACTGATGCCTCTTTTTAAGGTTACAATTCCAGGAAAGCACAGCTATAAATGAATATATATAAACATCCAGTTCCTCAGCCTTTCTTCAGCTGTGAGTCCACAAACAGTTTAACGGGGTTCATCTCAAACTGAGAGGTAAAACTTAGGTGGAAAGTCCAAGTTAAAAATTGGTGACAAATTTGTGAAAAATGGAAACTTGGTTTGATGACGGCAATATTATACATATTAGCAACAGGATTTTATCCTAGTAGGTGTGTCTGTGTTCCCTGTCAATCATTTTTCCAACTGTTGCCAATTTCAAGAAATTGACAGAGAATTACCAAGAGATTTTCTAAATATTTCATGAAGCTAGGTTGTTAAGCAAGGAAAATCAGTCCTGTGAAGGAACCAGTATTAAAGGAAATCTCCATATACATCCTAATTTCAGTAAAATCTTCAAAATTTGTCCTTTTCTGAACCTAAAGAGAACCAAAAGATTCTAGAAGAGCAGGCTTCATGGGCTGTGCTTGCAGTCCTGGACAGGACTGTGGTGAACCCAGCAATCTATTCCTGTCAGTACCAGATCTCACAGACCCACTAGCTTCTCTCCTATCCAGATGAAAAAGTTGCCCCAGAGTATTTCTTTATTCTGCTGGACAGCTTCATAGCAGAGATTTTATTATGGCAATTTCCACCTGTTCTCAGAAGTTTTGAAGTCTCCTCACAGACCCTGTACTTCTCTTCTTTATTTTCATGCTGTCAGTTTAAAACTGTCAAGTTTCACCCTGGCTTATAATAAAGTTTATAACAGAGCACGCATGCTGCAATTTTCTCTTGTTAGGATATGGACATGTCAGCACTCCCATCTACTGCCTCTTTCTCACAGCAAACAACTTCTGCTCTCAATTTTCAAATCTGTTTTCCTCAATTCAATGATGTTGAATGGCCGAGGAGATCTCAAAATAAAGATGTTCGGGCATGAACTGGTGGGAGAGAAGCTAATAGGAAACTTGGGTTTACTTAACAGGAAAGTAGCATTTATGAGACTTCTGGTGGATGGCATATCCTTTTCTATCCTCCCAAAAATGCTTTCTGACATCTCAAGCTTATAATAGACATGTACAGCTAACTGACCTTTATCTTGCTCATGTCATATTGATCTATCAGTGAATCCATAATAAAAGATAGCAGTCTGAAACAGTAAAACGTAATAGCCATTGAGATGGATAGCTGCAGCTAAAATGGAGTTTCATTGGGACACTTAGTGCAAAGAACTGCAGATTCATGTCAGCTGGGGCATAAGTACCCCCTTCAACGCTCGCTACTGCAAACACCCAGTACACAGACGACCTGCCTTCAGAATATATGTTTCTGTATTGATTTTCATAGTTTCAGAACAACAGGAAAAGCCAAGTGAAAGTTTCTTTGCAGAATACTAAAAGTAATTTATGCTCTTCTTTTGATTCCATCTCTATATTTTGCTTTATGGTTCACAGTACAAGTGCTTATTTTAAAAATTCATTTGTGACTCAGAAAGAAAGCACAGAGTTGAAGATCTTTGGGAGTGCAGAGCAAGAAATGAGCCACAAAATGAAATGAAACAAAACAAAAATGCATTAGGATTTAGTGGTTAGTCATTACACAGCAAAGTTTGTATTTTAAACACAGACACACTGGTTGTTCTGGTAGCTTATAATACTATAAATCTAGCAGCAATATGAAGAGGAAAATATGTTGTGAAGATCCTCTTATTACAACATGATAACATTGGCTTCTTATGGTCGATGTTCCTAGTAATCAACAAGCTCCAGAAGCCAACCTAAAATAGTTATCCTGTACATAATAAAACCACGATTTTAAGACTCTTCAGGGTTATGACCAAGGGGCTTGCCTAAGTGATATAAATGCTAACACCCTTCTCCTGCACCATTATGCTTCCAGGACCATAAGTCTGTTTTGAACATAGAGCTTTCCCTCTCTCTTTAAAAATGGAAATTGTAACAGAAGGGGCACAGCAGTTATTCACTGTGAAATGTCTACATGTGTCAGAAAGTCCTGTCTGCCTCTGCCTCTCTGCACTGAAGCTCTGTGCTGGAGAGAGGCGAAAAAGTAATAGGACTTGGGAATTAAATCTGAGCTGCCTGGTAAACATACTGGTTTTCAGCATTATTATTTCAGGCTATCTCAAGAGTCAGGCAAATATAACCTAATTTGTTACAGTTGTTTTACGGTTTCAAACATGCCTTCATCTTCATGACATTTACTTTATTTGTATTTAATTGTACTTATTTTTGGGGGGGATAGGTTTTTGTTTGTTGGATTTTTTAAAATAAAAAAATAGGACAATCTGTGGGTGTCACCAGGCAGAAAAATAACATCTCATGTCATGACAGCAATCTAGTCTCCCTTAAATCCTTACAAGAACAAGAATTACTCCAAGAGCTGAGACTATATATACAAGGCTGTGTTTCTAGTGCCTACCACAAGACGACTGATTTGTTGCAATAATGGAGCCAGTTATATTTTACAGCTAATAGACTAGCTGTTGTCTCTAAGCAGAAAGATGACTTTTCAAAAGATGAAGCATTTGAGGACAACTTCTCTTATTAGTTCCCAAAGAATTGTTCAGTGTGTTGGTCTGCCAGCAGTTTTTGCCACGTGGACCTTAAAGAACAAGCTAAAAGCTTCAAAAGAATCAAAGTGCAATTTCTCTTGAAGCTGCTGAGGAACAGCATTAATGAAAAATTGTGCTTTAAGGTTAAAAATGTGTGGGGCTTTCCCTCAGTTTCTGCTTGCAATGGCAGAGGCCTGTGTGTTAAGCTCCTTAGAGTCTTTGCAAGCAAACAGTTTTACAGATGATCTTTTTCTGATGGCTTAATCACTCTTCAGCACTCAGAAACACTCAGTCATTACTCTCATTTCTGCTCACCACAGAGGTCTATGCAATACCTTCAAAAGGTGCTCAGAGAAATTGAAACTCATAACCCTACTGAATTGGAAAAAATAATCACACATCCAGATGAGACACTGGTTATGGCCCACCAGTGTTCCTGTCACACACCTCCTCCTCCTGACAGCCCCTCACTGCCCTGCTCCTTGGCTGCTTATTTCCCTTCTCTCTCTAGCTGTCCATCTGACCCACATATCAAGGTGTTGATGCCATGGGATAACCCACATGATGTGGGTTAACCCACGTTGCAGAGCTAGATGAAATAACTGAACCAATACAACACCTGGCCACCACTGATGATGCCCTGCTCCTGCCTCACTGCCCCCTCCTGTCATCGTTCCTCCTTCTCTCACTGCCTGCAGTGTTCACTTGACCATGCAGAACACCTCAAAAAGACAGAAGAAAACTAATTCAGTATATTATCTAAATAGTTTTCTGGCATTACAGTAAACTGCTCCATCTCATTAAGGTGTTCAGAGGAGCTAAGGAAAGAGGTGAGGCCACAGGCCAGCAGAGGAGAGCGGGACCTGTCAATGCCAGAGCTGTTACACTGCCTCTTCAACAGTTGAGTTTTATGATACCTCACTGGGGAGTTTATTTCTTCTTTTTTTCAATCTTGATAAGAAGTCCAAATAAAACCTATTAGCTTTCCTTAGAACTTTTATTTCTCTGGAGTAAGCCAAAAGCCTTTTCCTTTTCTAATAGCATGTAATTTTTGGATATTCTGGAAATTTTTGCTATTAGAGCAAATTCAGCATCTGAGAGAAAGATGAGGAAGAATAAGCCCATGCCAAAACCCTCTTGGAGTAATTTTGGGGTTCATACATTTTTATGGCAAGCTGTGATGGTATGGGAAGTTATCTTGCCATCCAGTGAACTCTATACTGATGAGGACAGCGTCCTCATAGGAACCATTTGAAAAAACAATTCACATATTTTGTGCCAAACTAAATTCATACAATCAATAAAAAGAAAGAATACAGCTATTAGCAGGAAAACACTTCAACAAAATGGCCCCTCCCCAATGACCCTTCAGCCTTCACCCCCATGCAAGATTTGCGGAATACCTTCCACAGCTAATCCAGGAACTCAATAACTAATGGATACTAAAAATCATGGACTCAATAAAGACATTAGTTTTATGGCCCATTACAGTCCTCTTACTGTACGTCCTACTGATCTCCCTCCATTCACTGGTGCTAAATCGCAGTTTCTGTCTCCACACCACAGGAATTCTCTCCAGCTAAGACTCATCCATACACAAACCCCTTTCTCTCAAGTTGTCAAATCAATTAACATAATTAAGTTACACTAAAAATAATTGTTTCTGTCATTAGCTGGGAGTTTACTGCTTCTACAGCCATACTTCCACAGCTACTTTAACTTAGCCAAAAGGAATTTTGTACTGAAAGGAGCTGTTCATATTTTTTTTATCCTTCATCATTATTTCTTTTTTTTCCATTTATACCACAAAACTTAATTGCTCTGGATAAAAGCTATGTGAGAAGATGAGACAATTCACAATAGTCCCATCTGGCCTGGGTCACACATGTGGAAACCAGACAGCTGGTCAGACCAGCTCGAGAGGACACTGAGCTGGGGAAGGGTAACAAAGTCAAAAGCAGGCAAACAGGTGACCACAGCAGCACTGCAGCCATCCCACTGTACAGCAGCCACTTGGAATGCTGAGGATATCCACTACCCACACTGCCCTCCTCTGCTGCTTTCCCACTGCACCGACTCAGAAATAAAAGACAAATGCCCACTGAGAAGGACTGTTTGACAGACTTGGATACTTAAAGGAATGCCTTCTCTCTAAAGACAGACTTTCACTGATTTCAACTAAAGTTTACTTTGCATATCCACTCAATTTGAATTTCAAACTGTTCTATGACCAATTCTCTCTCTACAGCATATCTCAGGAAAAAAAAGTCCTGATTATGACATTAACTCTCTAGCATGTTTGCCATCAAACTAAGCAGTGCATGGTCTTTCAAGTTAAAACCCAGAATCGATTTTTTAACAGCTATATCATGTATCTATCATGTACAGTCTTTAAGGTAATACATACTGACATGGTTGAAACATACACAAAATGTGAATAAAAGGGGCAGAAGGGGGAAGGGAGTGTAATTTTAGGATAGGAATTTCAGATCTGCTAGGAAATAAGAATATTTAAATTGCTTTTTTAATTAAAAGGTGATTGGCTGAATATCACTTCTAAAGGCATAGCCCTAAAGGTGATGAAATCATGGCCGAAGCATATCAGATCATAATATGTTAGCAACATCTGTCTCTAATCACATAGGCAGGATCACTACCTGATCTGTAACATTCAGATAAAGCTCTCAAAGGTCAAGATGTATTTTGCAAAGAAATTGCTGGAAAATATCTAATAAACTCTGAAAGATCAAAGGTAGCATAGATATAATTTTCATTGGTTTTCTTACCAGATCCAAACAGAAATATCTCTTCATTAAAAGAAAATATCTGACTGACATATGCACTGGCTTTGGAAATGCTTGGTGTTCTGTGAATAGCTACACAAACATTTAATTTTAATCATTTCATTCATAGAATGACCTTGAAGATCACCTAGTCTCAAGCCCCCCTGTCATGGGCAGGGACACCTCCCACTAGACCAGGTTTTCCAAGGCCTTATCCAACCTGGCTTTGAACACTGCCAGGGTTGGGGCACACACAGCCTCCCTGGGCAACCTGTTCCAGTGTGTCACCACCCTCACAGTATGTAATCTAAATTCCCCCTCTTTCAATTTATACCCATTAGTCCTTGTCCTGTCACTACATTTCCTAATGAAGAGTCCCTGTCCATCTTTCCCATAGGCCCCTTCACATACTGGAAGGTTCCTATGAAGTCTCCATGCAACCTTGTAATTTCCAGGCAGAACAGCCCCAACTTTCTCAGCCTGTTTTTGCAGGGAAGGTGCTCCAGTCCTCTTATCAACTTTGTGGCCTCCTCTGGACTTGCTCCAACAGTTCCATGTCCTTATGTTGGAGATACCAGAACTTTATGCAGTGCCCCAGGTGGGGTCTCAGGAGAGCAGAGTAGAGGGGGAGAGTCACCTCTTTTAACCTGCTGGCCACACTCCTTTTGATGCACATGACAGAGTTACTACTGACTTGTGTGTTCAGTATATAAACAGAGCTAAAAACAATCTTTTCAAGAATAGGGCCTAAAATATTGCTCATTGAAACCCTTACAAAAAATAGAGCACTAAAGTAGCAAAATATGCACAAAAGCAAGCTATTGAAAATCCATCATTGTGGTGATAAAATATTATTAATGTCTCTCCCTGTCCTGCCCAGATTCTTCTGTTCTAGGGAGGAAGCAGAGGGCACAGAATAAAATATTTCACATGTTAAAGTTCCTTAGGGACAGAGCATTTTATCCTCTGTTTGGTACTTTCTCAAATATTACATGCAAGAATACCTACATTTTCAAATGGAAGTTCTGAACAGTGATTTGAACTTGGAAGTTTGGGAAGTGCATTGTCTAACACCAGTTAGAAGTTATGCACAATATATTCAACATATTATTACTCTGAGAATAAGTGTCAACAAAGCTTCAAGGTTAGAGTTAGTATCTCTCCATTTACAAATATTTCCTTACTGCTTTAAAAGTCTCAAGAAGAATCCAAGCCTATCTATCAACATATACACCCAAATGCTCTCAGAATATTGCTGGAAGCACTGACTTCTTGACATCAACACTGAGAGGATCAAAATAAGAATGACCTTTTGTAAGAGAATATATTACACCTTTCATCATCATCCTCACTACTGGGATTTCTCTCAGATGATGCATCAAAGTAATGAGCCTGTGTCTCCACACAGCCATGTTTTCAAGCAAGTTAAATTATTTAAAATAAAAAACTGATTTAAAATGTAGGAGAAAGAAACAGAATAGAAACTATGAACAGTGCTGAAACAACTGAACCTGCATATTTGTATGATGTGCAGTGCATCATTACTAAAATAATTTCTTTGCTGGCCTAGTACTCTAATGAGGTGGTACTATAATTGGTGTAATTCAAATTGCTATTAATGAAAGAAGCTTTGCATGATATAGAAAATCCAAGCTGGGATTCCAAAATGGGGAGAAGCAGGAAACAGAGAGAAACAGAAAAAAATACTATTAAGAAACTTAATTTTTTTTAAAAAAAAATTGTTTGATCATGTAATTTTCCCCTCTTGAACTGCCCTGGTAGTCAAAAGTATAAAGTAAAGGACACTAGAACAAATCAGCAGAGAAAGAATATCTCAGCCCTGTACTGCCTATTCTTCCCTCAGTCCTTTCACTCCTCTCTCTACCAGCTTTCACAAAGTCACCTGAATTCTTCTTCCTGACTCATATGATCATGTGTTAGTCTTAGTTTTCATTAAATTAACTATTCACTATTCCCATGCCCCATTACTTTCTGCCTGATTCCTATGGAGCAATGATGACTCAGTGGGGAAAGAAAAAATAAGCAATCAAAATTAGAACTGCACACACATGACAAGTATCAACAAGAGCTCACTTCTTCCTCTTGCTCTCCTGACAATTCTGTTGCTTTCTGATGTTCTAATTCCACCAGATGATCGACACATATCTAGCCTAGCACTCAGGCCACTGTAGTCCTGAAAAACCCTGACTCCATTCATTTCAGTCCTTCACAGAATTCATATTCTTTTCACCCATCTCCCTTCAGTTTCCCAACAATCACATTGCATGCTGTTCCAAATGCAAACTGAAGAACTGAGGATCACTTCTGCAAGAGCAAGGCCTCAAGAAAGAGCATGGCCTTCTCCTGTTTATAATATTCATTTAATACTCTCAAGTCTAGGAGCTGAGACACCACATAGCGGTCTAGACTCGAAATATTATATACGTTTAACAACTGTCACACAGAACTGTCACTACCATGGAGCAGTAACTGGAAAAAAAATTTAAAAATTCTCTCTTCCTGGCAACATCCAAATCCTTAGGTTACAGAGCTATGATCTCCTGGGGTCCCTTTTATTCAGAGTCTTTTAACCCTTTTTTTTGTGGTTTTGTTAAGTTTTGGTTTGGGTTTTTTAAAGTTGCTGTAACAGCCTTACTAGATATCTGTCTCTGGAACAGTGTACAGTCTAAAAGCCAGGTCAAGTTACAGGTATGTAAAAAGACTTGAATTAGATTCACACCCTGCACACATGCATTATCCAATGGCATATTATTTAAAAAGGAATAAGTGACCATCCACATTTAAAAATGAAAACATTTCTTAAAAGAAAAGCATAGACATATATCTTAGTACAAGCTGTGAAAACTATGTGAAAAGAGGTATTTGATATATATTCACCATTAGTCAATTCCCTTACCGGCTACTTCACATGAGTTCTTGTCCTCTCTGCATCCTATGATGACTTGACTCTGCAGTAACACAGAATTTATGTACATGAAAGATTCTAGCTAAGGTGATCTAAATGGTTTTTTGCAATTCTGTTTGAGTGTTTTGTTTCTGTCTCTTCATTTGTATGCCTACCCTTATTTCCTTTGTGGTTTTATTGGTATTTAACAGCCTGTACTTCTGGATGTCACTATGTCAGATGAAAGATGCTGAATCCTTGCCTCAATGAAATCATTGCAAATTGCACCTAGAAAGCTTGAAAAACAGTAGCTGAGAGAATATGTCAAAAGAATAAATAAAGATTGCAAGGAAAATAAAGTTGAATTTGAGCTGCAGGTTTCAGTTCCACAACAGTATAGTACATGTCCAATGACTTGAGTGTAGTTATTCTTGATGTATAACAGTATAGGAAAAAATCAAGATATCAATTCATAAAATTCTTTTGGGGTGTTACTTTTCAGACCTGAAAGTATTTCAGAATTTTCCCCTCATTAACATCCATACTAAACAGAAGATTTTGTCAGTATGTCATAAATAGGAAATTACCTGTACTTGCTTGTGTGTCTGTTTTTCAAAAGAGCCTGACAGCTGCAGAGAGAATGCCTATCCATTTGACACACTGCATGTTAAGTTGGTCAGCTAAATATGTGAACCATGAAACACTGATGCCTGTTAAAAGAAGCATGTGCTTCAAATTAATCAGCTGAAGTCCAAAATATTGTACTTTATTGTATTAACATTTTATAAATAACACCACTATTTCTAGTCACTTCTTCCGTGCAACTAGAAAATCTCATTAGCCATGTTTTGGCTGGGTTCTCTGTCTAATTTCTACAGCTAAGGTGGCAAAAAGGTTATTACAAGTAATAGCAAATTTAAAGTTTTATTAGCAGTAAACTGCAGAAGCTAATGGTGATGCCAACACTAGATAAAAACATTGTCACAGTTAATTTTGAACTCTTTATTTCAAACTTAATAATAGGAAACTCAATGGAGAGGATATTACACGGCCCATATCACTCATGAGTGCCGCAGGCCTGAGTAACTTGTTATTTTGCTCATGAGTGAAATAAAATGCAGATTATACTGCCTGCTATCAGGGGCACTGCTTTAATTGAGGGTGCATGCATGGTGATGAAGGAGTACCAAGTAGGTTTCATTTTCTCAAATGTTAGAGGAATGATCTTTGTGGTTCTAACTGTGACTTGTCGAATCACCTCTCCATCACTGCTGAATTTTTAAAGTTGTTTTTGTTCCTTCTTAGATCTTAAAGTATGACTAGTTACATTTGTTGCTTTTGTCAGGGGTTATGTGAAACTGCCTCTGTAATGTCCTAGTGCCTGTACCCTTTGCCAGACATTTGCTTCAGAAGAAAACAATGGACTACCTGTATATTAGTCAGACCTAACCATGTATGCCAGCCAACACAGCTTACTTCTCCACCCTGAAACATATTCACAATCACAAATAAATATGATATACCCCTCCTCCTCACCTCATATTTGCTCAGAAAATAGGTGTGTCCAAGAAGTGATAGCACATGGGAATTTCTATTCTTTTTCCAAAGTAGATTTCTATTCAGACACTTGCTGTTCTAATGCACTGGATGTCACAAATCACAGTGTTTCCTATCCTGATTTGGGAAAGCTAACTTCATGGTTATACCAAAGCTAACTTTTCCTTTTTCTATCTTGTACTACTATCTAGGAAGTTCTGGTTTCTAATCAGGTTGCATTTTTTCAATACTTGCTAAATCTTGCAACTTCTTTTCTTCAGCCAAAACTACACATGAAACAAACCGGTAACTCACCTACCACTGAAATCAACAGAAGGACTTGTGCTGACATTAGCAGACTTTAGGTGAGGCCTTTAAATATAAAGGGCTGTAAACCTCCTTTTTATTTATGAATGTGTAACAGAACAAAATGTCCTACACCTTTTAATCAACCATAGTCAGGACTATCACTATTGCACTTCTGGGCAATTGCTGATGGCAATCTTGCAAGATTACTAAAGACTTATTTATCAGCATTCATTATCAAGCTTCATATTCGACACAGAATTGCCAAGAAGTAAAAGCAGCATTATGTGGCTGAAAGTGTTTGACAAATTGAAATCCTGACAATAGACAACTGCAAGCACAATGCACTGCCATGTAAAGATGCTCAAAGCAGCTTTTTTGCTAAGTAGTACAGTTAGATTAGTGTGCTGTTCCACTGCAGCTAATTTAGTCAACTGAAAAAGAGACAATAGGTGCAATTGTAACATTGCATTTCTCAGTGTAGACATATTGTGAGGAATCACTTCTGACGTGCTGAGAGTGAGAAATGAGGTGTTGAACTAATGTTTTTTTGGGGTCTTTTTGAGATTTCTTCTGGAGGGGTTTTTTTTCAGTTTTTACTCAAACTATTTTCTAGTGAAAGGAGAATTTAGTAATCAAATCCCACACTTTCAGGAAGATACACAATAGTAATACAGTAATAGCCATTTCTTAAATCTCTAGGAGCCTATGTTAAGCCACTAAGTAATTAAGGGCAATCAATCCTTGATAGCTAAATTAGTCCTACAATTACAATTCAGATTTCTCCTGAATTAACTACTATAAAACTATTTTTACTGAGGAGAATATTTAAAGCCCTATACTAAAGAGACCATTAAGGATTTTCTACAACCCAGCACATTGCATTGACCCAGGCCAACCATCATCCTTCTAGATAAAATCTTAGCATATCTAACAGCACAAAGGACCATCTTTTGCAGCCATACCACCATGACTCTCTGCAAATGACTTAGACAGTATGGGTGTATGCTCATAACTCCACCTTTCCTAAAGAAAACTGTTTCTCTCCCCATGATGTGTAGGAGACAACAAGGATGCAAGACATTGGCACACTAGAAATCAAAAATTTTCCTTCTTCAAAAGGGGATGGAACAGAGTTTAAGAGGTTATCATAGTTTCATCTTCTTAAATTAAAAAGAGAGAATTTAGTCAAGAAAAAATTTAATCCATTGTTAAGAGCTCAGCTTACTTTTCTTTGGTGCGTGTGCTTTTCTTTGGCAACAGGTCCTTTGTGCTTCCAGTGCTTCATTTCTCTTGGGACCTATTGTAGTCTTCAAAAGATAAAAGAAACCTATGGTTCAGTAAGCCACTGAACAACGTAAAGTCGTATTGTAGTATAAGTTTCTTTGACAGGTTGACCTCATGAAGAAATTTTATTTATTTCTTTTCATTTTTGTTACTGTGGCTTTGGTGAATTAGGCTAGGATATCGATTTTGTGGCAACACTGAAATCATAATGGCTTTTAATCTCAGAGATGACAGTTTGTCTTATTACATGTCTGTTCTGAAGACTACATGAGAATTTAAGCCTTGCGACCTTAAACTTTACATCTGCTTCCCACTTTCAGGTCTAATAAAGTCTTTCAATTTGCTTTTCCTTTTTTTTAAAAAACTTTAATCACACCTAAACATGTGCTTAAGCAAAGGGCTGCAGATCATTTCCTCTTAGTTCTGACTTCATTCAAAGCACTTGCCATATGCATCTATTAAGCACTGAACACACTGTCCCCATCTTTTACAGAAAAGTTCAGAGTTTTGGTCATCAAAATACACATGAAATGCTTAACAGAATTTTCCAGCCATCTTTGATATATATACAACTCAGAAGGTGGATGAGAGGAAAAAGCACAAAACAAAGAAAAGTTCTGTGGGTAATATCCAGGCATCCTGATTCCTGTCTCAGCATGAAAAGTAAAAGCAGAAAGGATTTTTTTCAGAATTCCTCAAAGTCATTCATACTGCAATCCATAAACTTGAAAATCCTAAATCAAATTCAGAGAATAATTCCAACTAAACTTGAAAATACTGTGTAGCTTTCATCAAGCATTTCTACTTCTTCCTCATAAAAATTTTCCTATTTTGCATGATTTCATAATAACTATGCAGCACATTTTTTTAAAATGCTAAAGGCTGTGTTTGTTACAAGGATCATATGCTAACTGGAAAAATTTTCTAAAACACAGGACATCTAAGAGAAGAAAGAGAAACCAGCAAAACCAACCAACCAAGCGAAAACTCCAGTTCAGTCCTAAAAGCACTGAAATTCTTTTTCTGACAAAGGTATTTGTTTTCACAAAGATTCAGGAACTGACTTTACGTGTATTCATAAATGAGTGGAATGATTTGTTTCAACAGAAATGGTCACAAAGGTCTGAATGTTGGGAGTAAAATAAGAAAGACATGCACAGACTGCCAATTTGACTAATGACAACAATTGCCTTTAAATGTAAATAAAATCCAGAGAAATACATTTATTTATTGCTTTTGTTTTCATTTTTACTTTTATTTGTTATTACTTTTCTGCATAATATCTGTAAGCAAGGAATTAAGACAGATATAATGCTCAAAGTTGTAGCTGATTTTGGACTGAAAACACTAAAACATTTTTCTTACATTTTTGGGTTCAGAAGTAATCCCAAGGAAAGCAAGATAATTAAAATATTACCATGACTTAAATATTAAAAGTTAATTCAGTGAAGGTGTCTGTCTTGTCTTTCAATTGTAAATAGGAATTATTCCTGGTGGACATTTATTAAATATTTTAACCTAATAGAAGAGATAAAAAGACACACAACTCTTTTTCTGTACTTATACAGAAATACTATAAATTTCACAAACCACTACTGCTTCAATCATTGCCTAATTTACTGACTACAGTGAATATTTTATACCAGTAAAAACAGGGGAATATTTTTAAAGGTTTATATCTCTATTTCAGTTAAATTCAATGTATATTATGATAACTTCTTTTGCCTGAGGTACTTCCACTGCATAGGAAAAGAAAGTTTATTTTTATTTTTCACTATAGTTCTTCTGTATCTTTTTGCATTAATATTGAACACATCTGTCCCAGTTTTCTCTCTACTATTCTGGTACTTGCCAATTTCAGACTAATAACCCAGGATTTGGGGACCGCTAGAGGGTTATATGAGCATTCTACTGAATTTTAAGTCAAGTTAGTCATATGAATCTTAATTATAATGTGTAGCAAACTGATAACTCCCTAAGAAATCCTCTGTGATAAAAACAAAAGAAGTCAAAAGAAAATTTCAGCAGTTTCCGTTCACAGTTCATGCAAGATTTTCAGCTTTTGGCAGCAAGTACTTTACTATTTACTGCCTTATTTACTTATCTGAGTTTAGAGTAAAATAAATACACACCACCCCCTCAAAAAAATAAATTCAAAACAAAACAAAAAGCAAGCAATGAAAATTGACCAAACAAAACCGCCAAAACAGAAGGTTAGGAAAAGAAATCATTATAATTTCCATTTTTCCATTGAGAAAGTTTGGGGGATCTCAGCAACATTGCCAATGCACAGAAACAGAGATGAACTCTGAATCCCTGTGTATTGAGTTATCTCAAATTTATTCTCACATTTAAACTTGGTCCAGGCTTCTATGCATGGCCAAAACATCCTTGAATTACTGGAAAAAATATCTAACTTTGCAGTGAAACATGGGGTTTTGGTTTCATCTCAATAAGCATTTAAGTGGCAACTGGTTAAAATAAGATATGCATAGATTCTGGGAACACTTGGCATTCATACACTTTACAGAATTCTGTCTTACTGGGTTAAGCAGCAGCTGACAAAAATGCCCAGGTTTCCTCTGTTCTCCTCGCAGTCTTTTGCAATACATTAATTTGTTGCAGTAATCCCCAGGATTAAACATCTAAATTCTTTATAGCCAATTAGAATACCCTCTGCATTACAAAAGGTCATGATTTTGTTCTCTGCTAACCGAAGAGTTTGTGAGTTTTCAGGATGCTCTGCCCTCACAGCACTAGGCATCACTGAATTTCAGTCTCTCTCAGACTTAAAAGTACCTATTTTATTCAGTTATCAGCCCCTGTGTAACATTTGTGGATTGGAATCCTAACAAGTAAGAAGCTGATGGTTGCTATCCAGTCTGGTCATTAGCACATCCTTTGTCAAGAGCCAAGAAATCACTGATTCATGCTCTGATTTTCAGGCAGGATTGGTTCTACTCAGACATCAATGATGTCCAATTCTGTGGCAGTTTCAATCACAGCTATCCATCTAATATCCAGCCAAAAAACACCCAGTTCTGCTACTAACACAGTCCTTAAGTGCTGCTCTCTGCAAGGTGTCCAGACCTGGATTCATCTTCAAGTGACTCTCATTTGTGCTCAAATACAGCAGTTGACCTCTTTGCAGTGAAATATCAGGGAGTCAGCATAAACGATGCTCAGACACTCACTTAGTGAAAACTCAAATCATTTGTCATGATGGCAGAGTCCCTGTGCATCACTGCAAGTTTCAAATGATCCAAGGTCAAGAGTCAGCTCCCCTTAGTCCATTTCAAAGAGTGCCTTCAACTACCTTCAATGCATGGCTTTGCTCCTTCTCAGATCTTACTTAGATGTCATTTAAATTTATCATGTCTTTTTCAAAAACAGTTTGCTCTCTTTAAACTTGTAAGAGTAATGGTCCACCATCATTTAGGTTACTGATTATTTCTACAGTTCTGCCTGTTTTCTGTTGTCCAGGGCAATTTTTGAATAACAAAATTTAATGGTCAATAATTATTGCCCCTCATTCTAGTCTGTCAAAGCCAGTAGCAGCTCTGAATCCTCAGCCTCTTTCTATCTACCATGTTGAGCTCCACAGCAAATCTGGAAACAAACTGCCTTAGGGTTTGATAAGTTACATATTTCAACTCAGCAGCACACATTGAATTCATCTTTGCCTTTAGTTCATACATATCCTAGCCATAAGGTTCTCTGCCTGAGCATTTTGGTAGGAAAAATAAGAGTTGATCAAAAATCAGTTTGAGTATCTGTGCCAAAATTAACACCTGCTAATTATTCTAATACAAGAAACCAATACAGAACATTGAGTATAGATGTAGTACATCAGTTCCAAGTTGTACCAATAATTTCTGTAGGACAGAAACTACTGGAAGAAAAACGAACTGGAAGCAGACACTCTCATGAGTCCAGCCCTCCCACACTGCTCTGTGCATGTGACTGCACTGGACTGGCACATGACTGCATGGACACAGAGAAAACCATTCTCTCCAACTGAACACCAAGTTAAAATCTCAATCAGTATTCAGACATCATATGTTGTTGGTGCCCAGCTTTCAAGTGACAAAAATGCAGGGGTTTATTAGCAAAGTGAAATTCTAGTAAAAGACTTGTAACATTTTTCTTAAGAGGAGAGGTTGGAAAGAGAAATAAATACCAATACTATCACTTGTGTACACAGAAGCTTAGCTACATTTCTTGCTCCATAGAATTGAAACAATGGGTTAGAAATTTTCAAAATCCTCCACTGGAGAACCTTCAGGATAAACAAGCTAACATTTTTAAGGATCTCTTATAATGTCTCAAATGGGAGGATTAAAAACTGCTGAAGTGTACTGCTATTTTTTCTAATGAACATCTCATAACCAACAAAAAACATATGCAAAGCAGTATGTAAAACGTCATTAGAAGGATTTCTATAACTTATTTATGAAAGAATATTGTACAAATAATTTTCCATTTTAAAGGGTTCTCCAAATCTGTTTAGAAGTTATAACATCCAGAAAATACTGACATATCTATGCAAATATGTGACTATATAAAACCATTAATCATTAATGGAATATAGTAACACTTAGTTTATTCATATCTAATTGAATGTATCCTCAGAAATCTGAAGGCTGTCAGGAATTATTTATATAGCAGCAGTTCAACAGATAAGCAAAACTGATAAAGAACTTAAGAAAATGGGAATAACTGGAGGCAAACAGAGATAGCAAAGGGATAAAGATAGTCAAGAGAATGATCAGCAACAAAACCTTCAGCAGACAAGAGTTAAAAATCACCTTTCACAAATAAGGTGGTGTGGGCAGCAGTAACTGCATAACTACACTGGAGATGAGCAAAGAAAGATCAAGAAAGATAATTCAAAGTAGTAAAACCAAAAACTTATTTTTTCATCTGTTGAGTTTAGCATATGTGCATTCCATTGAAGGACAAGTTCTTGGCCTTCAGGGTATGTAGAGTCAGACACATTTGAGCTATTAATCTACATATTAAAAAAACAGGCATTAAAAAAAGTTGCTACTGCGCAGAAAGTTGTCCCTACACAATGTCCCAGAGAAAGGTACTCCTAAATAATGTTAAAGATCTTTCTCTGCTTAAATGGAAGTGCTATTATATTGCTTTAAGCAGTGTCATTGGGGTTACTGCTCAGTTCTTCCAACTGATGTCAAGATAGGTGAGGAGTTTTAAGATGATGGACTGAACCACAGAACACCCAATAAACCTTTGTGATCCTTACAGGACAGAAAAAGGAGCCTGAGTAAGACTGAGCCAGTCCCACTGACTTCAAAAGTTGAAGCCCAGAGTGCATTGACAAATACATATTTTTTCCTCTCTCCACATATACCACTTTCTAATGGTCATGGTATATCACAAAGACTCGCACCATCATTCTGCTTTATAGGAAACCAGAGACCAGAACCACCTGACTCCACTTTTCAGCTGTGCTGCTCCCTCAACACACCAGAAACCAGGGGTGCTCCTGAAGCACCTTACTATGAAGCAGCAGAACATTAAATTTAGTTTCACCCAGAAGTAAATTTAGGGACATTGGAAAAAATCCTTTGAGTGCTTCACCCCTCTTTTATATACTAAGTATAATAAAGGCAATAGATTTCTTCAGTCGTAATATATAGCATGGGGTAAGTATTTTCATGACAAAATTCAGGCAACCCAACAATGAAATGTTACAAAAACCTGACAGACAAAAATTCTATCCTCTATTTATACAGAAGAAAAAGCTATATGCTTACACAATAATAGAGACAGACAAAGCTTAACTGGACAATATGCATTTTGAAGAACTCATTCCTAAACTCCCTAGGTTGACTCCCAATAGGAATTTCTGCTCAACACTACATCCAATGTTGTAAAACTTGCTGTCTCTTGCTGTAATTTTTTCAGAGAGAAACATCACATAGTTTGTCTGCTAGGTTTTTCAGAAAATTAAAAAACCAAGCAAAACAAAGCCAAACCTCAATACCTCCTTTCCCAAAAGTTCTGCAAACACTTAAAATATCTGTTGATTAGCAATTTTAGCTAATGCTAACTGCTCTTGTAATTTTGTCTTCCTGAATAAATTTTCTATACCTCAGGCACAATTATTAGAAGAATTAAAAGTCATCTGGTAAGCAGACTTTGAGCCTTATGATCTGGATTCCAAAACACAGGCCCTAATTCAGGCTTTCATTTTGCAAGCAAATCTAATAGCAAATCCTTCATCCTCTGCACTTGAAATTTCTCCTAGCTGACAGCAGTACCTTATGCTCCCTTTTCAGTAAATTTATATCATTTTGTTAACTTTCCTTAGGTCTTATTTCCAACACATAGAGAACATAGTCATGAGCTTCATGGATCTGGTTCTTGTCTTTAGCCTTTTCTGAAACAGCTCTTAACACAGTCCTGAATGGACCTCAGAAAATACCCCCATTGTTCTTAAAAGAAAATGTATACTAAATTGTGCAAACAAATATATCCCAAATATGATTTCCTGACTACCTAAAAGGAGAAAGTGAACTGACTGAAAGATATATCCTACACTAAACCAGTTTTTCTGCTGGTCCTAGGGTTTTTTTGTTTGCAATTATTCAATAGGAATGTTGAACTATATCCTGAAGAGTCTAATAGCTGCCATGTTTTGTGCTGATCAGAGCAATTGCATCAAAATAGAAAAAGCTTGTGAAATTTGAAAGGGGTTTTTGTGTGTGGAGAAACCCTGAATGAAATACCAAAAATCTATGGGCTGAAGAAGTAGCTCATAAAACACAACTTCTCTCTGAATAGCTGGGACTCATAGCGTGGTGAAGCTGAACTGGAGGTCTTGGACAATTATTTCTCCTAAAGGAATCTTAGTACATCTTGATTGTGGGTTTAAAACAGAAATTTATACTATTTGTTCATTTTGTTTGAAATGTTTTAATAAAAATGAGATAAAATCACTATTTTACAAATAAGAAAGGAGTGCAAATTCTACTCATTACAGGGCTTGCCTGTGTTTCAAATGCAAATATTACCAAGCTAATAATAAATTTTATAATAAATATCAGAATATTTCCAAGCTCCAAACCCCTATTTGCATCTGCATTGCGGGTCTGTTTCAAGTCATCTTGCACAGAATAAACTATACTTGTATTGGCAAACTTCATTAGTCAAGTCACAATGGCCATGCATTTGTGGAATTGTATATGTTAAGATACAAATGTGAACAAAAACTGTTGCATTGGACAGAAAAAAAATACAATTTTTGTACAGAAGCAGATGTTTCCCAAAGATAAAACTTTACCTAAATACTGTTGTGTCATTTCCACCACATTTAAAGGTTAAGTGGAAACTGTTTCCAACATCCTTAGCACGAATTGCTCCTCCACAATTTTCCTCTCCCTGTATCTGAATGTAACTCATATCATAGCCTAATATCAATATTAAATCATGCAATTTCCGACAAAACTGTGATGAATACACATTCAAATAAAAGAAAAACTGGTGGAGCAATATAGTCCTGGAATTTAACACTCTGCAGACAGAAGGTCACATATGTTAAGTTTCTTATTTATACCCCTATTAAAGCTCTGATCTGTGGGAAGCAGGATAGAAGCAAGTGACTCATTTTACATATAAAGAATGCATTGTTGCTGTACTGTACATGTTTTGTTTCTGGATACTTAATGATAACAGTGTATGAACTGCAGGTGACTATAATAAGGGGAAAAAAGATCTTCATCAAGATACAAATATTTTTTGCTACTACTTCTCTGGTAAGTGCTTCATTAAAAGCACAGCAAAATACATGTTTTATGCATGAGTCATGTGAATTAATATTCCTCATATTTTTTTCTGACTTCTATGTACCTCTGGACATCAAATTATATACAGGCTAACTGCATTTATGCTGGAAAAGCAATATAAAAGGAAGGAGGAATAAGAAATTTATATACATTGCATTCTTCAGTTCAAAATAGTGAGTTATGCTGATCTAAAGATTAATCCAGGTCAATTGAAAACAATCTGGCAAGACTTTACTTACCAGAGGAGCCTTCCTTCATGACACTTAGCACAAACTACATTGTGGCTTAGTATTTGTCCCAACTATTTTGACCTGTGATATTACCATTTTTCTGCTGTACATCACACAGACACAAAAAAAAAGTGACATACTGACAGTTTTGTATCAACAAGGTATTAATCTGAACTCTGACAAATATTTTTTGAGAAATAATCAGACAAACACATGTTCTTAATGATCCAGAGGTTACACAATAAAAACAAATAACAGCAGAAAAAAAAGAAGATAGACAAATGACAAACTGTTAAACATTCCAAAAACCAAAATAAATAAATTTTAAAAAAACTAAACCAAAAAAACCCCAAAGCCAAGCCAAACCAAAATGAAATAAAATAAAAATGGACTCTTAGTGAGTGGAAGACTTGTTTGGGAACTTTGGGGTGGGGTTTTTGGAGGTAAGCATTCTATTGTTGGACTAGTGTAGTACAAAGACCACTATTACACATACCCAGATACATAAATACCTACACAGACTTGTCACAGACAAAACACTTTCCACTGTTTTTGGGAGTTTTTTTCCCAGCTTGACTGACAGTGGATGCTGAGGAAGCATTTGGGTTTTTTCTCATGGTTTCATACCATAGTTGTGAATCTGCTTGGCATGTTTGATAGGACAGCATTATCTTGGTTATAGCTTCTTCTTTCTGCCATAAATATATTCTCTTTGAGTATATTCCTTTTAGTTGCAATAAAAAGTGTGAGTCTTATCGTTTGTTTGTTTTCTTTAGGAGAAGCAGCTACAAAGTCATAATTATGTTCACTTCTCATATTGGCAAAAAGCAAGCTTCACATTTTTGTGCATTTTAAATTACCTATAAGGAAGGGCTGAACCACTTCCACCTAGAAGTTTGCAATTTTCCCAGTATCTAAATCATATTGCTATTAAAAGGGGGCCTGTTTCATTTTTAATCACACTGAGAATAGCTAATAAATCAGTTTGGAATATAGTAAATAAGTAAAAGTGTACTATCAGTGGAAGGATACAGCACTCTAATACTGCTAACAGTTCAATAATTTTCATAAATTCGAACTTGAAACACAGCAAGCACAGTTGATGATTGTTTTCTGGACATCAGGAGCCAGTAAGTAACACCTCAGTCAACAAATGGTGTTTGAGAAGAGAAAAAAAAAAGGTTGAGAGGTTTCAAGCAAAAAGAATGTTGGCAGAGACCCTGTAGAGTCAGAAATGTTGTACAAGCTTCAGTGCTCAATTTTATCATGCACCATACTCCTTCTTAGATCTTCTGTTTGTCTTGCCTACATAAAACAGTGTTTTGGAACAGAACATCTCTTGACAGAACACCTAATAAAAGTTCATGGCCTACCTATTCCTTTATCAATATCCAATAAGCAAACTGCAGTATTAAAACAAAATGCTGTCACCCTTTTGACCTAAGCATCTATGCAAAATTCAGGCTCGAAGTCCTCATTTCTCTCAAGAGGAGGAAATGATGATGGAGTCCAGAATTTCTTCAGTGCAATCTACAGTAAATTGTATGTTAAAGCCCAATTTTCTTGAACACAACAGGAATCGAGCAGCAGGAGATAGCTTCCCTGCTCACAACTTCACTTTTTAGCAAGTAGTTTACGTAAAACTCTCTTAGCTTGCAATATAACTGATTCTTTGGTTGCACCTGGAGCTTTCTCATTCCTTTCCTATGTGCTCCTGTAACATGTCTGCCCTTCTCCTCACATCTGCTGACACCCATCTCCAGCCAAAGACCTTCCCCTACCTCTGTATTTAACTGTATTTGACTCTGTATCTTGCAGCCCACTAAGAAACTGCTTCAGGAAAATAATAAACAACATTATACATGAACTAGATTTTTTAAGGGCTGTTTCAATATTTTCAAATATCTCTCAACACAGATGCATTTAACTGCTCCCTTACCCAGCTTGAATAAAAGGTGGCTGTTACATCAGTAGCTGCACCCCTGTTGCTTCCCATCCCTAACACAAGCATAACAATACCACACCACCATTTCATTCTTTGCCAAACATTAGTATATCACCTTTATATTTTCTGCTCTACAAAGAAAAGTACATTTAGAATCCTCCTTTTATATGTCTTTTTCATAAGTGGAACAGTCTTTCAAAAATGACAAGTTTTTCTCTTTCTGTTTTTTCCTGTGTGCCATTAGCATACACAGAGAAGCTGGAAGCATTTTCCGAGGAACTAGAAATGGTTTGGCTGAGAACAGGCCTTCTCTAAAATTGGATATTTCCACAATCTGACCACTAAATTATTTTTTAAAATTTGGTGGGAAGTTGACAATCACCATCTATACTACCAGGTCCACATTCAGAGAGTCTCTCCAGGTCACCACCAGCCTTGACTTTCACACTGCACACTGAGCACCACGTTTCAGCAGTGAGAGTTGCTCTCACTTGTCAGGTAAGCCTTACCCTTCTTGGGTGCCAAGTTGCTGATTTCAGAAACTCAGACAATGGCAGAGCAACAGTGTTTGGTGAGGATCCATGACCTTGCAAACAGTAACCAATCTTGCTTAAAATGCTTCAGCCTACATGTGGAAGCAAGCCAAAAATACTATAAATTAATATTCTTCACTTTCCTGTGGCTATTCAGAAAAGTCAAAGTGGAGCTCCATTATTTATGTTTTATGGGAAAATGTATTTAATGTTTATAAATCCATGTGGATAATAACACTGTCTTTAACAGACTGATCTTCTAATGTACAAGAATGATCATCTACAGCATACGAAGCATTCAACACTTCCGTGTCAACTGGTCTTTGTCTGTTACTTAATATAAGTTTTCAAACCCTCAGTAAAATATAACCATTTTTCTTAAATGTGTTAACAACCCATGGATGTCAGAAAAGTACTTTCTCTTTGAGCTTTGGAATGACATATGTGAAATGGCATCTTCAGTCTTCTGGCTTCTTGAATTGCTGATAGTTCTCAAGAGAATGGATCTGTAGTCACTTAGATAACACAGCAGGTTTTGGCAGCAGCAGTTTTAAGAAATCTGTTACAAAGGGAGTATTCATGCTGATGACATTGTGCTAATATAAAAATGACTGTTTTAACAACTATGTTAAGTCTCTGAGCTCTGGGTGCTCTGTATTTTCCATGGCCTCAGAGGTCTCATGAGCTGGAAAATCAGGAAGTTAGTACATATTACAACTTTGGAGACTCATCTAGGACCTAGATAAAGCCTTACAGAGTGCTAAAAGCAGCCAACTGTAGAGCTTGACTGAGGAGATGCAACCGTGTGTGCTGGGACTGTAAATAAATAACGCACACCTCTGTGGACAGCGCACCAAGCAGCACACACCAACTCTGGCCCAGCAGCCTACCCTGCCTCCTGGGGACTCATTAACTATAATGGAAGAGGAAACTGAAATCTAAATCTCATATAATGACACGGAAATACAAAACACCTTTATTTTGACCTCAGTGGTGTTGATGTGTTTAGAAGATCAGCAAGAACCCCTACGGGACTGATACTTATAATACAGTAAAATAAGGATTATGGAGAAGGATGTTTAAATGTTGTATTTTAAATATGAATAATACGAAGGAATTTCAGTGGATATAAATTCCTTTCTACTTTGATACACAGTATGTGTGGGACTATCGTGGAATACATACATGGTACCATCAAAAAGAAAATGGAAATTACAGACAAAAACCACAATGGTAACTTTCAAAAATGCTAAACTTAATCTCATTGCTTGGTTACTTTTTTTAATACAAAAAGAACGTAAAGCTCACAGAATTCACAATGAAAATATATACCATAAAACAAAAGGAGATGTTTCTATCCAAACTGAAAGCCAGAGAGCTTGGTCAGATGATGTATAATCTTTGCTGTCATAACAAAAACCTAATGGTGACAAGCAATCTATACCAGAAAAGAAACATGCTGAAATGCATGCTGTAAATATATGTCAAGGAGGATATAAACGAATTGCAGGTTTAAAAAGAGGACCAAATCTCTGCAAAACAGTCCAAATTGTTTGTGTGCTAGAAGTGACCCTTTCTACATCTGCTAGCAGATCTGACAGCTCCAGTTGCCAGGATAATATATCTGGCATAAGGAAGGATTTTTCAAAATCATAGTAATAATCTTTTCACAACTATCAACACCCACAGAATTCACTTTTTGACATCCACACAAACATACCTAAAAGAAATAGGATTTACTTAAAAGTAAAATGGCAGGATCTCTAGTTATGACTGATTCTATGGTAAAACATGCTAAGACTAAATGAGCATTGTTAAGTACTCAAAACTAAAGGAATGTTATGTTTGTTCTGTAATTTGACAAGTCTTGGCCACAGTCCACAATTTAGCTTCTTGGAAATTAAATACAAACATAACGTTGTCTGCATGCCCATTCCTAAGACCTGAGCCCAAAAGGTTTTGAGATGTCTGAATTGGAAAATGGTTTAATTCTGTGTACAAATACTAATTTTTGGTTTCTGCACAGCATTCATTATGGTAATTACTTACGGTATGATGACTTGGCTTTCTTTGGCAAATACATAACACCTCTTCTTATATATACATCCATACAAGCATTGTCGTAACAATTTAGTTGTTATCATAGTCCTAAAGCATATTTTGAGACTTCAAATAAATCCTAAAGCATGGGTTAGGTTTACAGTACATCTGTCACTCCCAGCAAGTCTCAGAATTTGGCTTCAACAGCTCGTTACTTACACACAAACAAAATGCTACTTACCTCTCCCAGGCAAGCAGTCAATAGAATAATTCATCACAATAAAATATTTGCCTCCATTTTCTGAATTGGTATCAGCATGGAAATGTATGTACTTATTTTCAAACATGATAGCCACAAAATTAATAATGTTTTACTGTATCTTGGCATTTAAAGCAGACATCATTTTTTCAGAATGGTACTAGCCCATTTCTGAGACAAAATTCACTGTCATTATTCGTAATCTCTTTTTAACATAGCAGTCATTAATTTAAAAATTAAGGCACAAAAACATGCAAAAAAACCAAAACACCATTAATTATCTGAAGTCTGAAATTCTTTCACTGTGACTTGTACTGTAAATCCAGATGTACCTCCAGACACACACAAAGCTTATTTTCATTAAGATTAATTTTAAAGTCCATGCCTTTTGTCTTATGCTTCCTATGGTTCCCAAACTAGAACATAGAATAGGAAGATGAAGGAACTTTTCTTTGGTTCCTTCACAATGCAAAGGCTGAAGTGTCTGAGGACTCCACAAACAAGCAGAAGGCCAACAAGTCATGGGTACTTCAGTGAAGACAGTGTCTGAAAGAATCAGAACTAAACTTAACTAAATAAACTCTCCATAGGGACTAATCCATTAAGCAGATAATGTTAGTTTTATTCTGGCAGACTAATCTGGAAAATTCTACCAGCAAGATGATAACAGTGGAGACATGGTGCCACCTATTTTGGGCAATGCAGGTTTACTTTCATTATTCTGCTCAGAATAGGTTTGACACTAGGAAAGAGGGGGAAGCTAAGTGATTACCAAGGCAGTATTATTTACTTCTAGTGTGTGCAATTCCTCTGTGCCAGAGGAAGTTTCTGAACAAAGACAAATTATCTTATGACAATGGAATATATCCAGTACCAGGAGTCTTGACAACAGACATTCTGAAACTATTAAACAGACATTTTCAGGCACATTAAGAATTTAAAGGGATATTCTGTGACCTTAAGAGAATTA
This sequence comes from Acanthisitta chloris, assembly GCF_000695815.1. Taxonomy (NCBI): domain Eukaryota; kingdom Metazoa; phylum Chordata; class Aves; order Passeriformes; family Acanthisittidae; genus Acanthisitta; species Acanthisitta chloris. The sequence goes on from NW_008659071.1 coordinate 228,702, forward strand.
AGAAGGTCCCAAACAAGCTTAAAATTTTGTTAATGATTCAACATGAAATAGCCTTCCAAGAACATTTAAAATCATAAAGCAAGAAACAAATGGACATGAGCCTCTAACAGAGGCATTGAAGCTATCATGATGTAGACCTTAAAATGGCTTAACATGAGATTAGTCTATTTCAAAATCAACTAATATAAAGGCCTCTTCAAAATTAAGACTTTCAAAATCCCTAGGTTATGTATGATCTATCATACCATGAATTCTTTCCCAGTTCAGCAGATAATTTTCTGATCCATCACAATTTTCTTAGCCAGTTAAGATTCATTTCAAATCATGGATCTTAAATGCTATTTTCAAGGACCAACATAGTTTGTATGGTCACAAAGCTGGTTTTGTACAAGAAAATCTGGATAGATGAAGATTCAGGTGTTTGATACCTACCACCATTCCATTAGACCATGTGTGATTGGAAAGGATGACACAGAATAAAACCAGAAGAAACAGCAGCTTAGAGGCATCAAAACAGTTTATCTATAATGATCAGGAAAGGCTTGACAATGGTGCAGTTCTTCAGGCCAGTATAAACTGACCACATAGTTACCAGTGGAGAAACTGATGAATATAGGCTCATTTGTTTTCTTTTATGGAAGTCCTAAGTTCTCTCAAGGGCAGTCCATGTTCTTTGATGACTTGTATAACATACTACATATGAGGCCATAACCTGTGTGTAACGTGTGTACAGGCAATGAGTGCTGCTATCGAAAGAAGCAGAAACGTGAGCGAAAAGTATAGCTGTGAGAATTCTTTTTCAACTGAATGTACAAAGCAAAATTTAATAAAATATGTGAACTCTTTCATAACTTCCATGGAAACAAGCATGTAGTATTCACCTCAAAGAACCTGGAACAAACCTTTGTGGCATAATATCCAGCAGAAATCCATTTCCATTTCTTATGCATATCTCTGCCTCTGTTTGCATATCATGATTGTGTGCTAGTCTCAAAAAGCAAAGCTCTTGCCAGAACTATGCAGAGACTGAGTTTCTTTTAAAAAAATGAAAATCTCATCTATTCAGAGATTCTTTAAATGAAACAGAATTCTGAATGTTTCCTGTGTTTTTGAGGTGTTCGCATAGCTGAAGATTTAGAGCCAGAAAACAGCATGGAAATTATTAAACTGGAACAAAATTGCACAATTCTGCCTTTCACAATAATTATAATTGAGGTGATGTAAGAGTAACTAGCATTAGGTTCTTCTATAAATTACAATATTCTGAGGGAATGAGTCACAAAATACCAAAGATTCTTTGTGCAGAAAAAAACCTCTTTATAGAAGAACACAGAATATGAAATGCATAGATACAGTCCAGAAAGATTAAGATGAGAGACCAAATTCAAGCCCAACAGAAGAAACATCAGTGGAATAAAACCATACGAAAATTAATTTTGTCACAGTATTCTACAATGGGAAAAGTCAGCAGTGACTTGCACAACTTATTTCTCTGAAACAAGAGAGCTCCCTGCAGCCACAGAAAGGACATAGGCAGGTACCCCTTTCTTCCCCTGTGTATCTTTCAGTAAAGAAGCTGATCTATACTATGTTTGCCTTCTAGAAACAGATATACATACAGCAGCTATGGACAAGAGGAGGTAGCACACACATGTAGCAAGGTAACTTCGAGTTCACTGTGCTTTTGGATCCCAAATGACTGCATCACATGAACATATATGATAAGAGGATATGAAGAGAATAAAAGGTCCTTATAATGCTAAAGACAGAAATTCAACTGATAAAACAGAGATGGACATGGGTCACTGGCTGCTGTCAGATAAGAAAAACATTCACCCCGACAGTTCAGTTCAACTCACAATATCTGAAATTTGGAAACCTTACAATAACATACCTAAAAATGATACAATACCCTGAAGAGATTTATTAAGAATAAACCACATTTAAAAGCTAAAACAGTGACCACTGAGCATAATCTGGACAGTTCAAATACCCAAGGAAGCATTAATGGGGTGCACTAAAAACTGAGAAGTTGCTGCTGAGTAAAATGGAGATACAATTAAATCTAATCACCTTGAAGTATGGTACAGCTATCACACTAAAGAATTTAAAAGTAACTCAAAATTTTAAAATCTGTACTGAGATACGGATGTTCAAATAATGTAAAGTACTTCCATTTAGAAACTAAGATAAAAGAGAACAAACTTGCACAGTGGGTACTTGAGAGTGATTTACAGATCACACACATTCACAGTGAGCTACTCTCATGAATGTGTTTGCAGAGCACACAGTAGAAGAGAGACTATAGAAACTAAGATTTTAGATCTAAGTTTTAAAATATGTTTATTGTTATTCAAAGCTATAGTTATTCATTACTCAGCCAACGTATTAGTGCAGACAATATTCTCTCACTTCCTCTGGGTTTTCTTTAATCTTATCTGGATTCCTTTCAGTGTATTTCTGAGTAATCAAAAGTTATAGGCTTGATATCTCTTGAGTTAAAAACATCCCTAGTGTTCCTGCTGTTTCCTTTGTATATGTTCTTTCTTTTAGTGGGTCTCTAAACCAAGGATTAAAGAAAAAAAAATCAAATAAGTTTACTTCAATCAGAAAGAATAGCAATTTGATTTATTCCAATGTATTAAGTAAACATTCCTGTTAAGACAGCAATTGAACAAAGTTGGTGTTAGTAAGGATAGCTCAAAATTCAATGTTAGGCATTCCTTCAGTAGATGTGTGCATTCAGGACTCTGGCAATGAAGCAAAAGTTGAAAGCACTTAGCTCATCTTTCCTTTCAATAAGGAAAATTGTTCAACAAAACTTCTTTTTAATTATATGCCAAAAGAAACACAAATATACTTACAGGACATTCATAAACAGAACTGTTGAGGAATTTTCTGACTAAACTGAAAATAAAAATTTGTCAAAGTTAAAAGTGTTTTCAGAAATGTCACTGATTCAACAAACTCTCATCAGTACACTGGCACAGCAGTCACCAGGCCTGGCTGGTTCCTGGCTTGGACGCAATTTCCTGCCCCTTTAGTTTTCTAACACCCAGGGGATTGAAAGTCCTCAGAGTCCCACAGGAAAGTGCCAAAACCCTAAATCGGAGCTAAGCTGAAGCTATCAGAAACTCCAGACTCAATATTGTGGAGTCAGGAGCCCGGACAGTGGATATGCCAGCCCCAACAACAACACAGCTCTTCCTGTACCTGAAGCAACACAGTGTGGCCCCAAGAGCCTCAGCTGAATTAATTGCTGTCAGACCTTCAGTTTTCATGCACCAATACTGGAAGCCTTGGCTTTCCAGCTGTGCTTGTAACCCAGGCTGTACAGACACAGAAATTCACTGGGAAATTTCTTTACAACAGGCATGCCTTTTTTTGAGATATGTTTAAAAATGTAAGTCATGTCCATGAATATATCATGACTCTGTAGCATGGTCTAAATGATTTTGTCCTAAGTTTAAATCACCCATCTCAGGAATTCCTAGCCATATAGCTCTGGTCAACCAGCTGACCATCCAGTTACCTACCATCTTCCTGGATGTAAATTAGTCTGCTGTATAACCATGAAGTGGTTTACTGCTCTGATACTGATTTGGCCAGCTAACTGTTTCTTCTGAACTGCATTTTTCTCTCTTGCTAATTAACTCAAGCTGGCTAAACCAATACTTCATAATTCCCAGTATATTCAAAACCTTGATGTAGAAAGGTGAGGCTATTTTATTTTCTTGCCAGAATAAAAATACACATGGAAAAAACATGGAGTTTATGAACATGTGTGAGAGGAAACAAATGGTAGTTGCACTATTCAGTGCAGAGAAAATATATATGATGTGTCAACACATGGCAAAGTGTGAAGAATGCGTGCCTGCATGTATAAGAGAATATATGTATTCACAGTACTAAGCAATTTGAAGTTAAGGGAGTGGCTATAGCAGTATCTGTTAAATCCATAAGGTAATCCCCAGTTGCTATAATGTTTTGTTAAATTTAAACTTCAGATTAGTCTGTAAAGATATGCCTGCCAACCTTAGCAATTTATCAATTGTAAAGAAGACTTGATAACCTTATGTTCATGTTCTGTGGGACCAATGCTAATGCACCAAGTACTTTCTGGTTTCCTAGTAGGCTGATGTACAGGTCTTCCTTAGGACTTAAAATTAGTCTTTATCAGTGAGACAAAAAGCAAGCATGAAGGAATTCCCAAAAAATTCCATTAATTCATCTTTGGAAAAAGAATGTCATTGCAAAATATCAAACCATTTCCTAATTGGCCCATGCAACTTCTGTATGTTTTCCAAAAATCATATATTTGACTCACTATAGCAATATAAAACTTCGCATCCCATTCAGATTGGAAAGTTGGGGGCACTATAATACTGTCTGGGATTTAAGATTATTTTATTATATTAAGTAGGTAAGGTTTGGGGTTGGTTCTGTTTCTTTGAGTTGTTTTGTTTGGTTTTCCACTTTATTATTTCCTGGGACCCTAAAAGAGTGACTGCTTGACAGATACATTTGGTTCCGGGCACTTGCTTTCCCTCATTATCTCTGAAGAGGAAAAAAATACCTCTTTTGTTCCCCTTATCGCTTCGCTACCTTATCCAAATATTCATTTCTCTTTTAAGGCGACAACTGAAATCATGCAGAAACTATGCCTTATATATTAAGAAAAACATTATCATTCAGGCAAAGTGCTAAGCACTCAGATAATAAAACAGAATAATTCTATTTCTAGGGTTTTCCATTTCATGTTTTTTTCATTTTCAGCTTAACTTGAGCAATTTAAGACAGACTTTGTGAGACATATAAGAAGCATTTTCTGCACAAGACTTTGGGATTATATTACAAATAATTTATCTGCATTCAATCGTGATGTTTTTGTACAGCATCATTAGCAAGAAATAAAATAAATGGTGACATCTCAGATGGTGTGAACACCAGCAGAGCTCTTCTGACTTCAGTGGAGTTCTGCCAATTTCCACATTGGCTGACAGTTTGGACCTTAAACTTATATGATAAAATTAGAAAGAAATCAATTTCAAATTCTCTCCCCAAAAAATGAAGCCACAAATGACAAAAAAACTCTTCTATCCAAATAATTTTAAACAAATATGGTAAATTATATCTACTTACCAGGAGCTGCATCTGAGATACATTACTGTCAGAGGTGAAAAATTTGCATCGTAATAAATGCAATGAGACTTTTCAGTTTGAGAAATATTTTTTAAAACTTTATTATTTGGTTAATTTTTCCTTTCTTCTTGTCCATAGTGAAGGGGAAAATCTACACTTGCATGAAACACACAAAATTGTTTTCTTCTCTCATCCATGTCCATATGGTATGACAAGTTTAGACCCAAAACATTTTCTCATGAGTGAGGGTAAATGCCTGATCATTACTTTGATCATATGGTAGCATTTTTTATTGTTCTTCTATTTAAAAATGCTTTTTTTGTCATTTATTAAATGATATAGAACATATATCCAGCCTTGTTCATTCATACAGCAAGCAGGTGTTCTATGTGCTCTGCTTCACCTAATTGCACAGGTATCACCACCTTTAGAGCCACCCACAGCAGCTGCATTTGTGAGTTGTTATAAAATATAAGTGCATTATACAATCTTAATTCCTTATTAAATCCTAAAGGAGGCAAATTCCCAGTTCTAAAATATTTCAATACTTCAATATTTCAAGAAAACACTGATATGTGCATGATATGCACAAAAATTCTTCACCACTTCTGTTCTGCACCACTTCCCTTTTTCTAAGTTTATCACCTCCCACAGGACAGGACCTGGCCTGAGAATAATGAGGCTTGGTGTGGTAAGGATCCAGGTGTCCAAAGGCTGCCAAATCAATATGCCACAGCCTACAATACACTGCAGAAATAACAAAGGAGAAAGCCCATCTGGTCATCTATTCATAAACCAGCAAGTCTAAGTTGTTTTTCATTAAAAAAAGTGTACCAGGACTTCTCTTCAAGGGTTCTCTAGTCAAACTGACAGAATTGCAAATACCTTTGGGGCCTCATGTAAAGACTCTGAGATGATTCAGTATAAATCCTCAAATCAAGTGACATTTGTTAAATCCAAGTGCCAGAAGCATCATATCATAATCCAGAATGATGGCAATCAGGGTTACTACATATCATTAATAATTAGGCACCTGCTTTAGCAAAAAAGACTACTTGGTTACTGTACTGTCAGTGTACAGGCTCTGACCTGCCCCTTGGAGACTGTATCACTCTCAGATGATGGTAAAAGGAACCTGGGGCCAGCTTAATTAGATGGCTCACATTGGGTTCTGTGAATTTTCCTTCCACATAGAAAAATTTATAGATTCTAATTTAAAGAGCAGATGCCTATTTTTCAGAAATCAGGTGGAAAGCAAGAAAAATGGTTAATGGCAACGGCTTGGAAAAAATGATTTTGATGCTGCAGGCAAAATTGTCAGTTCATTGAAACCAACATAGCACTTACTCTTTCAGAGAGCTCTGTAGACTTGTGAAAGCTAAGAATCTGGCTATATACACAGCCAGGGAAAACTATGATGAACAGTTAATCTGTGAATATAGCTATCTGGAAGAGGAAATGACTGTAGAGAAGGCAGATCCACCTAAGGTAAATTCTAAATCGTTCATCTTTAAGATAAAGGAGTTCAATATTTCTAGCACTGAGGACCAGGCTGTGGTTTGGGGCTGTCCTTCCATGTTACTCTTCTAGGTATGTTCAAAGTGCATGTTCAGTCACAAAAAGGGCATTTGGCCAATGGACTTCATGGACTGCTGTTCTACATATGCACCTAAGCAAATAAGGGTGTAAAAGAAAAAAATTCATATGCTCAACCACACTCACTGCAAAGCATCAGAATAGGCAAAATGGGAGTACATCCAGACCTTTATTTTTGCGGACCTGGAGTAAGTTCTGTACACTAAAATGCAAAGATGCAATTTCTCTACAGAATGGCTCAAGCAAACTTCATCAGAGAAAGAAAATTATCTCTAAGTAAAATCTCTCAGTCAGGTATAACTAGCTAACATAGTGCACTTGTTATCCTCTCCCAAATCCTCATCTGCTCCCCACAACAGTGCAATGGCATCAAATCAAACTAAGTAATCTAGAAGGTTATTTCCCACCTCTAAATTTCATCTTTTTTTTCTTAAGTCATGTCTTCGGAAAGTATATTTCCATACCTAAGGAAAAACAATTTCAGGAGTTATAGTGCAGATTAGCAACAAAAAGTTTGGCAACCATCTGTAATCGGAATGGAAAAACAATGAGTTAGCCCCATGAAATAATATTTAAAAACAAATAAAACAACACAAAAATCTAATTTTTCCAAAGGCCCACAGCAATTTCAGGGTAGCTGCTTGTCAAGAAGAGCTAGACAGGCTGCCAGAATGTAGATGTACCTTCTGGCTGTGAAGATTGCTGGTCCCTAAGGAAACCATGGTTCCAAAATTATTTGTACTTGAGAAAGAAAACTTCTTTTATTATTATTTTTTATCTTTCATTAGAACAGCACTGTATCATCACCACATAACTGTGCAAGTCCTTAGGAGCAGTAATTCATATTACTGAATCTCAGAAGCAAAACCCTCCAGGTAACAAGGAAAGCGTTACAGGGTAAATTTCTCAAGAGCTTAGTTCACTGGTTTGATATCTGCAAGCCAGAGCTATTTAGGTTTACACTCAGTGTCTGACATGTTGAAGATTTTATTGCATTCAGAAACTGGCAGAGTACATACTGAGAAAAATGTGCAAGAGGCAAGTGGAGAGTGTGCTGTCAGACTCTTAGTTCATTTAAGGTTACAAGAAATGCACTTAGACATCTCAGTCAAGTACACAGAATTTTTAACTTTCAATTCAGACTAGTATTAGGAATAACTAAATGTAAAAAGTTTGAGAAAGTAACTTTTTTTCTCTTTCAGTATGTTTTTTTCCTCATCCTGTTGGGGTTTTTTAAAATCTTCATTTCTTGTTATAGTCCACTGACATTATTTACACGAATTATAAATATACACAATAATTTCACTATTAGGTAATTATGCTAACAGCATTACAGCTGGCACAGGAAAGGAGGGAAATTGTAGTAAACCATTTTCTGAAATTATAAACAATTGCTATTATTATTAAAATATTACTTAAACATTTTGATCTTTGCAGAACTGTGCAGAATACTGACAAGGACAAGTTCCCCCTTAAGTTCTGTGGGAATTTTTTTCATATAAGCAGGCCAAAGTATGCCACAGAAATATTGCCCCTCTTTGGTACAGAACTCTGCAACACAGAGCTCACATCTTGGACAGACCCTGGAAACGCAGAGGAGCGTGAAAATGAAAAGTAATGAGGGTGGAGAGGAAGGAAACATTCCAAACTTGTCAGGCTTCAAGAAATGTTAAGTTTGGGTCCAGTTCAAGTTTTGGGTGAAGATTTAACTCAATTTTTATTTTCTTCAAAATGTCTGAGCACCCTTAGGGAGTATTTTCTTCCTAGAGAGCTCTTAGAAAACCATATTTTTTCACTGACAAAAGGATCAGCAAATGAACTCTCATGCCAAAAGCTTGAAATTAAGCCAGTAACTGTGGCAAGTCTCATTCCCATGTTTGTTCCTCAAAAAAGATTTTTTCCTTTACAAGGATTTTAAGAGATTATGCAGAACTTGTATATTTAGTGATTCTTCACATTTCCAAGTGAAAGAGACACTTGTCTATTATACTACATGCAATGAAGCAAAAATTACTTCTCTATGCTTTAGTTTCAAAGTCTCTTACACACTGAAGTAGTTCCTTTAAAACATATTTTCTAAAGACACTTACAGCTAGAAATGTGCTGCTGATCCAAAACATCAAGAAAAGGAACGGAGGAAGAGGGAGGATCTCTGAATAATTTAAAGCAGCCTCCTCATTCAAAAGTCATTCTCTTTTTAATCTCTCACACTTTGTACCCACACTTTTTATGCTGGGTTCTGGCAGAAAGTCAGGAAACAATACATCTGCAGCTTTAGAGCAGGATGAAAAGAAACAACAAAAAGGACAGGATACCCACTACAAGTTGTACTTCTACACAAAGTTTGTTTTCCAGATATTTCTCTGCATCCACAGGTAGAGTCCACTACCTGAGAGCAGAATCTCTCTCTACCACAGGCCCTCTAACTACAGAAGGCACAAATATGTATACACATGCATGTGCATGAAAATTCAGAATTTGCTCTGCTAGAACAGATGTCTTTGATTAACATATATGTTATTTTTGATAATAAGTTCTCCTGGAACAAAAACTTGAATGAAAATAAATTATCTGCATCATTAACAAAGACAACAATTAATAACCAGTTGAGCCAGGCAAAAATTCCCCTATCCAGAATTTATGAAAACAGGCCTTACTATAAGAAACTCTAATACTTCCTGGTTTTATCATAATCACTTTTCAAAGGTCCAGAAAGCCCTATTTTAGAGGATTTCTTAATGGATCCAATAAGGTAATAAGGCTGCCTGTCTTGAAAGGATATTTTACAAAGATCCCTGGAAGAATCAAGTGTAACCTGGAGAAGAAAAACTTCCCAGACATTGTCTACTTTGAAGATGACAATAAAAACTCATCCAGAATTAGCACTGCATCAAATAATTGACTATTCCAACCCTTAAGGCCAGATGCTGCTTTTTGGTCGGTCGCCTATCTTTTCTATACCCCAAATAGTATTCTCAAATCTTCGTATATTATTTACCATTTACAAAGGACTTTTCTGTACTCATCTACTTCCCTCTCCATTTCCCTCTTCCTCCACAATATTTTTAAATTAAAAGCATATGAAAAGAAGCAATATCAAAAACAAATTATTTTCTTTTGCTTTGAATTATCACTTAAAACATGGCAACATTAAGCTTCGGAGAGACCACCAACAAACATTTCATGAACCACAATGTAAGAGTCACTAACACCTTCAATAATTGTTATGGAATTCTGTTCCAGTACAGAAATGATCAGATAATTATTTCCCAGAGAACCTGTGGCTTTATTCTCAAAACACATGTAAAAGTTGTCTAAAAATAGAGGCCACTTGTGTGGCCTCCACTCTATCTTCCATCAGTGCTTTCAAATAACTTTGGTAATGCCTAATTGTGACGTTCTAAGCACACAAGTCACTTCTGACTGTCACTGCTCATGACTTCAACTAAAGACACTTACATGGAAAAGCATACATCAACGTGAATACAAAACAGAGGACTGGATTTAAAATCTGTCTAACTCATGTTGTGCAGCTAGGTCATAGGAAAGAAACGAAGAACTTCAAAATATGAAACAGATAATGGCAAAAAACCCCACACAAACTGTTCTCTTAGGTACACATATAAGTTTTTAGCCTGAAAACTCATGAAAACCAAGTCTCTACAAGCCAATATAGAAAAGTGCATTACAGTCAGACAACATACTCTCCTGAAGTCATGGCAGACTCTAATCCAGTCAAAAATAAGTCTGGCAACTCTCCAACCACACTCCAGAAGAACTTGCCCTGCCCAACGTGGCAACCCTTTAGATGTCATACAGAAGGACAGGAAATAAACAGCCATGTACCCTGGTGCCAGGCTGACTTGCAGGCTCAGATGCAAAAGGCCCTTTGCACCCGTATTTCTCTTCTTAATCCAGAACCACAGCAGAGTGGTTCAGTAAGAGTTTGGCTAAACATCATAAGCAGAAACAAGCACTCACAAGCTCCTGTGTTTTGTTGCCAAAACAGACTACAGAAGTTTTAGAGAACAGTAGACGTCGCAATGCACAGCAAATCATCACAATAACAGTAACACTGAATTGACCTGCAGACACAGCCATGTCCTGCATGGATTTAAGTCAGTATTCAGAAAGACAAAGATTTTTGTCTTTTCAGAGTTGCAGTTTCATTCTTTCAGTTCAAGCTGCAGCTCTTGCAACTGCTTTTCTAAGCTGAAAGTCTATGATGTGGTATTTGAGAATATGATAAACTATTTTAACTGATTGTACATTACCTTTAAACCAGTCTATACATCAAACATCATTAAAAGATTTTTTCTTGTCATTAAACTTTTTCTTCTCATCTTTACTGTAACTCCTATTAGACAGAGATTCCAAACAAAACCATTCAGGATGGAGGGTGCATTTTCCTTTCCTTTGTCATTAGGGTGAAAAATCTTTTCTTTGACTGTGTTCCATTTCCTCTATTAAATTGTTTGAATGTGTTTCCTCTGCTTAATAGTTGCAGTTTACCCATGTCAATGTAATTTTCTCAGTGAAGTATTTAACATTAATGTGAATGGCACTGTATTTTCAATTCAGCTGTAATTTTTTTGAGCCTATGTAATCCTAGTTGACTATTTTTTTCAATGGCCATGTAGTGACAAACACCATGCACTGTGAGCAGCAAAATTACTCTAATTATTACATCTGTCTTAGTGTATACCACATGTATTGCGTGTTTTAACTGAAGAGCAACAAAGATCTCCAGTTGAGCATTGATATTTTTAAACTGACATGTAATGGTAATACTGAGTTCAGAAGGGAGTCCTTCCTGAATCTCAGCATATGCCTTTATGCTTAAATAATTAAGCTACATCTGGATACAAAAATCAGATCAGAATATCTCTCAGTGAAGTATGCAAGAACACTCACTCAGTAGACAGAATACTTCATTAAAGAAGCTAACATTTAAGACAATTTTTGGTTAAAAAAGCTACAGTAATGCTACAAAGAATTCTATGAAATGCATAGCTTTAAGCAGCAACAAGGAGATTTCATTCAAACACTATAGACAAAAGTATTATATTTTAAGTTATTTCACATTTGTCTAAGCATGGAACCAAGCACCTATCTCTAATAAGAGAACCAGAAGTTATGGCATAATGCAAGATTATCTCCTATGTATCTAAAAACTACTTAGTTAATTTTGGAAGCACCATATAATTCAACATTAGTTTTGAAGGTGGACAAAAAAGAAAGCAACATTCATCAACTTTGCTGCCTCTAGTCTTGGTAAATAATAACAGTGAAATTAACAGCTACTTGCTATTTCCTTTAAGGTGGGTAAGGAAGGCAAAACTTAACACCCTCTTTATAATTCTGAAAGAATCTGAGAGGAAAAGGTATTTTGACATTTTCTAATTTCTTCTCTCTCTACATTTTTAATAATATAACAGGTCATGAAATTATTTGGGTTTTTCATGAACTCAGAACATTTTAACATGCAAATAATGAAAAAGAAAAGGAATATTTGTTAAATTATCTTTTCTGTCAATCTTTCAGCTATCACAATGTTTCTGAAACAGTATTATAGAATGACTTTTGCATCCTCATGTATTAATAGGACAAATCTATGAACAATCAGGAACAGCAATAACTGAACCGCCTGTAATTTGAAGTTCCTAATTTTATTTTAAAATAATATTACCCCCACTTGATTTTCACAAGTAATTTTTTTATATCTGGCAAAATAAGAAAAAGTACATAGGAATAATCTAAGTGAACCAAGGCCACAAATGGTGCCCTTTGCAATCACCAGCACTATTTTTAGTACAAGCTTGTATGAGAAGCAAATCTTCAGTGATTAATCAATCAGATTCTAAAAACTGCACTCTTCTAAGGTGGCATACTCAGTAAAAAGCCAAAGAAAAAGATAATTGCAAGAATAAGAGTTAAAAAGGCAATTTTCACTCAATATATAATGGAAAACATTATACAGAACAAAATGCTTCCGTGGAGCTATTAGTCCCTATTTTAAAATCTAATACAAAGTTGAAATTAATCATCAATTGCATAATCAGTAATTAGTAGAACAGTTTGGGAAAGGAAACCAATAGCAAGTGCAAAGATGTAGGCATCAAATATCCTAAGTATATTGTTGCTGCCAGTTTGTCTAATATATTAACTTGATGATACAGAATGAGAACGAAAAATTCTTGAAGTCTTTTAAATAGCAAACTAACAAAACTTTGACATTGAATTACTACAAGTAAAACAATTCAGCTGGTATGGCTAGTGTAAACAGTTACATACATGCTATTTCCATAATTGGAGAATAGTTTTAATCTTGGAAAATGTTTTGTTTTCTGGCATGTTTGATTTAAAGTTTAGCATATTATGCTTCTAACAACACAGTAAGTTCAGGGACAGCAGAATGTGGGCTGCACCTCATGAATGACTATCAAGCATGACACAATGCTGTGAAAAAAAACAGTTAATAGGGGACATCATATGGTAACCAGGAATGATCAAAGAGGAACAGATAGAACTATAAATTTCAGTTGAAATACTCAGATAAGAAGTTACCTCCTAAGCTGCACGGGACAGGTAGATATGCTGATCCAAAAGATAAACTTGCCAGAGCGAAGCTTGTTCCTGGATCTGCTCATCCCTGTTGTGCAAAACTCAGCTGTGCTTAGAGTAGTTGAAGACTGTATTGCTATTATTCTCTGAAAAACAGAAACAAAAAAAAACAAAAACCAGAAGTGACAGAATTTGAGTATGCAGGGGGTTTTGTGGGCATCTCAAATCTAAAACTGACTGAAAGACTAGAAGCATTTGCAAGAGGTTTTGCATGATATATCTCCTTCCCAAAGCTGTTCAAACACTGGAATGGTGCATAATCAGGCCCACACATAGGAAATAAAACTAAAGCAGTTGTTGTAGACTTACACAAAGATTCTTATAAATAGAACAATAAGTTCTTAAGTATAAACCCATCCACTGAATTTCAAAAGATCTGTGTATCAAAAACTTAGCAAAATTACTTATCAATTTTCTATTTCTATTTAAATCAGCATGGTCTTATGTTTTAAAAATAAAACCAAGCTATATTCCTATAACATTAGAAATATTGCCTTATTAAGCAAGTGAATATCCATTTCATTTTGGTGGATTCTCTTCTTCACACAGAATTTGGTAAAATAACTACATTAGTCACAAATAGAAGAGTTTACAAACCACAAATATTTAAAAACAAAACCTCCAAACTTGTGGAAGTATGCAGGATGAAAGAACATATTTTTCTTTCATTCTGAAAACTCACAAGTACTAAAGAAATCAAAGTCAGTATTTAGAATAAATTAATTTATGGATTTTATATATTGTTTGCAAATGATCCTTTTATTAAATCCCTAAGTGGCTCTTCCAACCTGTGGTAGAATCCCTGAAAATATTCAAGAGTCTTCCACTGGAAATGCTACCAGACCTTTGTGTCTTGATTTGCTGAAATTACAAAATGAAGTATTTTCTCCAATATATTCTTTCTCTCTACATATCACTTTTCAGTGTGTAGATGATATACTTGATGTATGATCAGTAAATTCTTTGTTATTAGTATTGTTATAAACATCTATTTGCAAGATGTGTTAACACACTCTTTGGGAATCCATGGCCTCTAGAAATACTAAATGAACCATAATAAATAGAAGTGACACACAAATAAAAATTCATCCCATCCCAAGAAACAGATCCATACACAACAGAGCAAAGAACACAGATGCAGAGGAAATCTTTGGTTTTGTGCCTTCTTCTGGAAACATTATCTATCTACCCTTGTCAGACAGAAAAAGGAGGTCAGAATGTCCTGTGAAGTCAGTGTTCATGGTCTCTATGGAGATAGCTCTCTTCCTTCCAAAATCAGGTTACTACTTCAAAACATTTTCACTCTACATTATAGGACAACTGGTGAAATTCAACTAAATTTCATCTTCATGTATCTTTGAGACTGCAATCCATCAGCAAGATGTCAACTGTGCCCTCAGTTAAGGCATCAGCTGCCCACTAGCAGGAAGGCTCTAAGGGTTGCTCAGACAGGAAATATAGTGAATTAATTCCACTTTGCAGTGGTGAAAATAACCGTGAGTGAAGCAAGGCAAAGGAGTATGTGATCCAGGATCTGTAAGTCACAGAGTAAACATCCAGAAGGATTATCTATTTTCTATTACACCACTTTGAGTTGTATTATTATAATAGGCATTTCAATTTTGTTCAGTAACTTTTATATTGAGCAGAATAATTTATGTTTTGCTAAACAACATTTTCCCAAGAAAGCATCTGATCATGATTTGAACACATGAAGCATACAGAGATACCACTCCACTTAGTAAGTTGTTTCATGGTACAGTAAGCACCATTTAACATTTGTCTCACTTCAGCTTCCAGTCCATCATTCTAGCTGTTCCTTTACAATGTTCTACTTTCTTCCACACAGTGAGTCTTTTCTAAATTCCCTTTCAAAAAAAATTACACACATTAGACTTTCTACAGCTCTCATCATTAGCATTTTCTTCACTACCGCTATGATTTTGGTAGTTCTATATTATCTCATACCTTGATACATCTGTTAAATAAAGGATATCAAAACAGTACAGAGTAGTCTGCTAATGCCATTCTGCAGAGATTTTTAAAAAATTCTCTGTTTCCGGTTTGTATTTTTATGGATGACCTGAGCCTCCTTATTTCAACTCTGATCAAGGGGCTCACAATGAGATGCACACCCACAATCTCCTCCACCAGAAGTGCCAGTTTTAAGACCACCATTTTCCATTCTCACCTTGTTCCTAGCTATAAACAGCACTGTCAGACTGTCCAAATAACATATATGAAAAGCTGTCTATATGCACACTCAGATGTTTTTACTAGTTAAATCTTAGTAAAGTCATGTGAAATTTGTCATTCAGATTGGAAATAAGTACTGGCAGCTGTGAACTCTCATTTTTTACTCTTAATTTTCAAGTAAGGAACACAAACACCTATCGGTTTTGGGGTTCTTCTGCAGTCACATTAATAAAATTGTTTAATTTGGGAGTCCACTAGGTCTTTTCCTGCAGTATCTGGCACACATTGCTCATTTTTGACAGTATATATGTTTCACATTTGCTTCTGAGCACATAATAATCACTTCCTTCTCTAAGTTCTGCTTTTGAAAATAAAACAGGAAAAGCAGTTTTGCTTGACTGAAAGAGAAATTTTCCACAGTAAACTTCTTTAGGCATGTATAAGAAAACAGCAACATTTCTGTTCATGCCCTGACTTTGCTATATGTAAATTATTTGTTTATTTAAACAATATGTAATTAAATAACCTGTAACAATAACTTCATTGTGCAACTCCTTCCTGAAGTAGTTAGTGTACAACTAAAAGAAAGATTGGGGGATGTCAAGGCCACGGCCATTTTAAATAACAACCAAATAAAGAGACTGAAATTTTCACCATTTATATTTATGCAAAACATGTGATTTTTAACACAAAAATTAGCACAGAATATATTCTTCAAGGACTAGAACTACTGCACACCAACCCTGCAATTTCACAAGACATGTAAGTCAATCTGCCAACCCTACCTTTTCCAGCCCCTTGCTATGTATAAACTTCAGTGCATATGACCATGACATCTGTGGAATCATCTGAAAATGATTTTCCCTTCTTTTTGGCACAGTTATTTCTCTGACGGATTGGTGGGTTGTGATCTAGCCCACTCAGCAGTAACATGACCAATACAGCAAATGCAGGGGAGCAGCAGGAGCATCTAGCTCAAAAAATGAGTGATCACCCCTTGGCAGTGTGGTCTCAGGTCAATAGGTAAGCTAAAGCTTACTGTGACACTGCATTTGTAAGAAGTAAAAAATGATCTATTTTTTAAAGAGAACAGAAAACCTATCTGCTGCATAACAGAAATGCAGGTGAGTTTCAAGAAGAAAGATTAAATTTCTTTGAACCCCCTTGTGAACTCCAAATGAAAGAAGCTTTAAAAACTAATACGTTCCACCATGAAGAATTTCCTCCAAGCAATGCACTGTATAAGTAAGATATGAAGAAAGATGTACTCACTTTCCAAACTAAACAACATAATCCACCTTTGAACAACACTGTCCCTGTCTCCATGGTCACCACTCTGCAGTGTCATCCCACATGACAGCTTTAAGTGCCTACAAGACAAAGGCAATACTGACTTCTAGTCCCAGTGTGTTATTGAAAACATACACTTTACCTTCATTCAGAACTCCTTCAGCTGCCTGTGTGTCCTCTAAACCCTTCGAAAAAGTATAAGCATCAAAACTTCATTTCTATCCACGAGTCTCAAAAAAAAAAAATAATCTAGATGATTGCACCAAACAATCTCTTGTGCATCTAGGACATGTGGATAGCATCTTTATCATTGGGACTAAAATGAAGACTCCCTCACTGATCTGTACCACATGTTAATAACTAGTGTTCAGTCTCCTCCATCAAAATAGCTCATGGCTACTTTTGCATCAAGTCTCTAAGAAACAAAGCAAAACAAAGGACATAATGACAACTTAATACATACCAGTCTAATTAACTCATTTCTTCA
Source organism: Acanthisitta chloris (assembly GCF_000695815.1). NCBI lineage: Eukaryota > Metazoa > Chordata > Aves > Passeriformes > Acanthisittidae > Acanthisitta > Acanthisitta chloris. The sequence goes on from NW_008659071.1 coordinate 246,037, forward strand.
AACAAGAAGTGAGGGGGGAAAAAAACCCAAAACAAAACCAAACCAAAATACCAAAGAAAACATGATACATAAGCAAGTATTCAGAGAATGCATCTTCCTCAAAGAAAACACCAGTCACAACATTTTCATTTGTCCAAAGGTGACAAGTGCCCTTTCTGCAGTAAAACTATCCCTCACTGATCTAAAACACCTGGTTGTCACAAAACATACTGAAATTTAGACAGAAAATTATGAAACTTCATAAAGATCACACTCTGAAATCAATCTTCCCCAGTCTCTACTAGCCTCTCAACAGTAACTTGCCAAAGAGCATCAGAAATGGATAAGCAGACACATTAGGGAACAAAAGCAAGGAATTGGTTAGTGTGTGTTGGGCAAATGTAGGATCCCAGCAGGTCTGTGAGGAAGCCTACAAATGCATATGTGAAATACAGAAATTCTAAACATGGTGCATTGTGAACCTTAGCTGCTCCAGCTTCCTTGAGCAAAAATTCATTTACTTTCATTTTTATGCTAATGCTGGAAGTGATAATTACCTTAGCAAATGGTGAATAAACTGGTGCAAAGAAAAGCAAGTCTGTGCATTTCAGATCTTGCTGTAAAATCTCCAGCTTGGAAACCCAGCATGAAACTGCCTCTGATGCAACCAAAATATGTCAGGCATAATCTTGCACATTGTCAACATGCACAAACCATATCTTGCTCAAGTTTATTAGACTATTGTTATTAATTCTTTATGCAAGCAGCCTCCACAATACCCTTGTTGTAGAATATCAGTCTATGCCATGTATAGAGTAAGAAACCCAAATATCACAAAACAGATTGTGTCACTGCTAAAACAAACTGAGCTGCAATTCATATAATCATAGAATTTGTGGAGAAGTATAAAATATCTATTTATTTTTAACAGGCAACTATATTAATGACAGGGGTTTGGCATTACAAGAAATCAGCATAGTTAATGAGTGACAGGACAGCCAATTAATCTCCTCATATGTACAACACATCTGTCATACTAGATGACTTTTGAGCAAAGAATTCAGTAAAACATTCTCTTCTTTATTACAACATTTTATTTTATCCAAAGGATGACCTACTGTCAAGAGACTTTTGCCTTTTGGTGTTTTAGTTATGTTTTCATCAAATTTAGATACATTCTGTGAAATATTTCACTCAGATGTTTTAAAGGACTACAGAAAAAATCACTGCTAAAGAAAGGTCTAAAGGACAATATAGTTAATTTCTGGAGTCACTGTATGTGAAAGATATTCTCTATGAATATCAGATAGCATGAAATAATACCCAGCAGACAATACAGTAATAAAAATTACAAACAGGTTCTTGATAAATTCAAGCTAGATTTTGACCATATAATTCTTCTTTGGCTAGGCAGATAAGACTGCAAAGAACACAGATATTGGAATGCCTTCATGTCACTGGCCTTGATGAAATGAGAAAGGAAAACAGCTAAGAATGAGTGCAATGTGGCATCTTAAAATAGATTTATCCATTTCAAAATTACTCAAATTACCACTGCACTAAAATAAAAACAGAAAGAAGAAAGGAAAGATACAACAAAAAGTGTTAGGAAAGGTTTGTACAGAGCACAATAGTTAATGAAATATGGCACTGTAATGTTTCCAGCATGCAGCTAAGGTCTTAAACGACAGCAGCTGATATTTGCAAGTTTGTGTGGTATGTAATAAGATCTGGTGTTAAATTTGCCCAAACTGCCACTGGAAGAACAGAAATAATTTTTTCTTAAAAATAACGTCTTCAGATCTATACTGTCCTGAAGAGCATTATTATTCATTAGTTACACTGAAAGACCATCAGATGATGTACATTGTATCAGATTTGTGTTACAGAGACCATATAGTTCAGTTCAAATGCATACTCCTTCATGACACTTAAAGTGAATTATTTATTTGCAATTACTGTGCAGACATGTAAGTATTCAGGAATAACCTTCCTGTAATACATGTGAATTGTAAAAAATCTTACAGGCATTCACAAGTATTAATAACTTAATACTGTCAGGGGAAAAAGATGGTATTTTTTCATCTCCTTATTTGTCCCTAAGATGCAACTTTTTCATAATATTAAGAATCTTTGATCATTTCTGGCAGTTAATACAAATCACATTATTATTATTATAGCATACTGCTGGATTACAATGCATATTCAAAGTTCAGTAATTGATCTGAGACATCCTTCTTCTAGATATCCTGAATCCCTCTCAACATTTCTGAAAATTACAGTTCTTGAGGAAAAAAAACCCAACCCTACAACAGTGTGATGTAACACAGCATATACAGGAAGAGGAGACATTTATTTAGATGTTGATTAGCAGAAAGTTTTGTGGATTGTTCATATACATTTTAACAGAAAAAGACAGTTATTGAGGTTTAAATCATCAATGTATTGTGGTATCGCCAATACAAAAAGGGCATTGGGGGCCACCTTCACATGCAATTTCCCCAGAAACTATAGCCTATAAAGCCTGTAAATGCTTGTTCAAAGCCAGAATGTGTAGTTTGCAACATACAACTAGATCAATGTGCCTACAACACTCTTGCATTAAAGTTATTCCCAAATGGCTCAAAACTCCTTAGGTAGTTTCAAGTGAAAAGTGGGATGCAAGTGAATAGAACTATCATCATCATAAGTAAAATCCCATGTCTGACACAACTTAAATGACCATTACTGTCCTGAGCTACATATAAACATGTGAACTGAAAGAAAAGTTGCATCTAATTGCAGCATTTTATTGAAACTTTTATCATCTGGAGTCCATATGGGTCACAATGTCTTAATAAACAATAACACATTTTATTTTGGTTTACTGAAAATTAACAGGGCATTTGGGAAAATATTATTATTGTAAAAGCCTGTTTTACATTTGTTTGGCAATACTAGAGCTATCTAAGTGGAAAACAAGAGATCCTCTTTCTTTTTTTTCCCCCCTCTGTTGTTGATATTAGCAGAAAACAATGCAGCTGGTAACATTAATGATACCCTATATCCTCAACAAAGATGAAAGAGGTCAAACCAAGTTGTAATGGGCTTAAGCATATGAAACAGCCATACTGGATTGATTAGCTTAGTATCCAGACATAGTAAACCCATTTTTTTCTAACAATATTCCATGCTATAGTCCAATAGGTCTGCGAAGTCTCAAGGCTTTGCATAAGGCAGTTTTCTTAATATAGTCAGCCCTACAGCAAAATGCAATGAAGGGCTGTTTCTGTTTTGGCCTGCCAGACTTGGAGGGAAACAGGGAGAGGGGAGAGCAGACTGGATCATACAACATCTATCACAGTATCACACTGGCTATTCTGTTGTGAGCTTACTGGCAGCAACCTTATTATATAGCCCTGTTTTCAGAGATTTACAATTAAAACTCCATTATAATAATGTCTTCTTGGCAAAAATGTAGCAAACAAGTTAGTTCCAAAAGGGATTTATATTTTAATTAGAGAAAAATCAGTTCAGCTGTCTTTTTGGAGAGTCAGAAGGGTTGGCTAAGGAAGACAAACAAAACCAGATTTTTGGTGGTTTCTGTAGTTCTTTTGTTCTTCTTGAGGAATCAGTACCATGTCAATGTAATAACCATCATGTAATAAGATCCATACCAAAAAATGAGGACTTCATTTGACAACTGATCAGCAGTGTCTTTAAACACAGTTAACATTATTCCTCTGTAACCCAGATCCCTGTCTTTCATCTCTTACAGTTAACAGCAATTAATAGAAATTTTGTTTAAAAAGTAAAAAGAAATCTATATTCCTAGAACCTAGATATTTGGTTTTCTTGGCCCTTCTTTTTTGCTTATGACCTCACTGTTCTCACTAGCACTCTGGTCATCAAAGCACTGCAGATGGTCAAAGGCATGAAAACTCAGTAGTCCTTTCCTTTAAAATCACAGTATTCCTTAACACTTGGCCATTACAGTACAGATGATTCCACAATTGACCAATTAACGTGAAGATAAATCAGAAAAAGTGATATATAACATGTAGTAGTCCAGAAGGACAATGCCAGAATTTTTCGTACATTGTACAATACTGAAAAACTTGACTCAGCTCTGTTCTTGAGAGACTTCTCCTTGTCCTGCAAGAGAAATTCACAGCTAATTGATTGAAGTTGGTAGGGCTGATACTGTGAGTATACACAATTTTGTATGCTTCAGGTAAATATTACCTTGTACTCAGAACAGAAATAGGACAAGGGAAATAAAGGGAATGCAGTGTTCATTTTTAGGTTGTTTACCATTATTTCCCCCATGTCTGGAATACAATTTGTGGAGTGTATCTGCCTATGTGCCCATCTATTTAGTGACCTTCTTTGAGACTATTAAGAAAATCATCATGAAGGCATCTGAGAAATATATTGACATTCAACTGTCCAATCTGCATCTTGCAAACAGTCTCCACTACCTCTTCCAATGGCCCACTGGTCAGAAAAGCCCCATTAAGTATCAACATGGTAACTCCAATGAAAGGTTTTCTATGGAAACTTTTCAACAGCTATGAATTTCCACCACTTCTTTAATGCCCCCCTGTACCACAGCAATTTAGCAAATAATAAACTTCTTTTTTAGGAAATATAACAAGCATGTTAGATATAAAAGGACTGAGAGTGACAAGAAAGGAAATTTTCCTCCATCACAAAAGGTGAACAAATTTTAATTGATAACTAGAAGAAACCACATTATTGGCATTAAAAAAAATCGCATAATACAGCTTCTCAGAAGTGAAAGCACCAGAACACAGGTTCTGTATTCATTCTTGAAAATTTGAGAAAAAGGTGGGAGAGAAGAGGGTGATATGCTTTGCAATCCTCAATAGTAACATAGAGGTAAGAGAAAAACAAAACAATAAAAACCCTTGTAGCCCAGTACTTAGGAAAAGCTCCACTTTATTTACAAAATAGCTAAATATATTCATAGCAAAAGCTGACAAATTGCAAGCAAAACTTTCAAAAATAAATGTTCATTAAAAACTTTTAAGCTGGAGGGGTTTCTTTAATCCTTTTGTCATTTGAGCAATATGTGATCAAAGACATTTCATTTTCCCATTCCTCAAACATTAAGTAAATATGTGGGCTTAGAAAAGAAATTCATGTAATTCATAGCAGGACAGAAAGTAGTACTTGCTACAGCAAATAATTAAGGCTAAAGTATTAGAGGTGGGAATGAGGGGCACAGAGCCTGATTTTCTAAACAAAGACATGATTAATTTTTTTTCAAAGTCTGGAAAAAATTCCCCAAACCATTCCTCTCTGTGCATCCATATGTGCCAACTTCTCATCACATTCATTAATTTTATTGGCCAGCATGTTTTCCATCTACTTAAGAATAAGCAGAGGGGAACAAATTAATGTTTGCTCTTCTTTGGTGCTGTTCTTCCTTCCACCCACCTGAACAATGCCACCAGAACTGTCCTGCTTCCCACAAAGGCCGAGGAGAGTCTGTCTTCGTGCACCTACAGCCCCTGGGCTTCTCTGTCCAGCTCCCCTTAGCATTCAGGGCCCTGAGACCTTTAATGTCCCTGACTGCCTGCACTGGGTCTCCCCACCTTGACCCCTGCCCATGGACCTAATGCCTCATTTTGGCTCAGCCCTTGCCTGTACACAGAGTCTGTGAACCCTCACCTGTGGGTTGGCATCCCACCTTGATCTTGGACCTGTCCTATCCCCATGGAGCTCCCCCATGCTCGTGGGGCTGTTCCTGACACTGGTTACCTGAGTGAGACCCAGTCCTAATCCTGGCCAGCAGAATGGCTTCCTATTTTGCCTTCAGACCTGCCACATCACCTTGAACTTGCTGGTGGGCTGTGGGCTGTACCTGGCCTCCCCTGCTCCTTGGCTGGGGTGGTGGCACTGATCGTGGCTGCCACCCACCAGCCCTGAAGATCTTCTGCTGCTTCTGGCATGAGGTCCCTCAGGCAGCTCAGTTACACCCCAGGGCTAGGCAGGTGCCTGCCTGCCATGAGAGGACCAGCCTGGCCTCTGCCCACAACTCATACACCAACCTAGCAAGGCTCAGTATCAATTAGGATGATTATGAGTCCTTCTGTACATATAAACAAGGGAGGAAGAGTGGGTTTTACTTGCAGCTTTAGACTCCCTGACCAGAAAAGAAAAGGTTAGGAGAAGCTGAGGAAAAAATGTCCTTGGAGCAGCACCAGCAGCCCCGTGGAGCTCTGTACCTACTTGAGAAAGCTCCTCCATGGGAAGATGAACAGGATTTACCTCAGCTGCCGCATGGCCAGCTGCCAACCACACAGGCTCCTCCCTCTGAACAGGAGAGCAAAGGTGAGACAAAAGCTGCTTGAAATAATGAGGCACCAGTTACTTGTGAGTCAGCCACATCTGGGTATATTTGGCTTCTTTTTTGCTGGTAATTATTTTACTTTTGCTTTGCAGGAGTCCTCATGTGCTCTTAACTAGGCTCCAATTCTGCTTCTCCCACACCAACAGTGTATCTCCTATTTTGACTATCACACACATTTCAGAAAACCAGCACCACACATGAGATTGCAGGAACGTCAGTAGAACAAGATGAATGCCAGGCTGGCAGGGCACAGCAGAGTATGCACCTCCAACAGGATATTAAATCTGTAAGTCACTATGTCCACATGACAGATCAGATCCATAATATCTGGAAGAAAAGGGAAAAGAGGTGTATCAGGACACTATTTAGCGAGTAACCCCGTACTGCACACCACAGCAGATCCAGAGACTGTTCCCATTCCACATTCAGTGCAAAATTTCAACTGTCAAAAACTTTCAACTAATGAAAACCCCTACCAATTTGGGGAAAAGAGACCACCCACTTAGAGTTACACTGAAGAGGTAGCCAGGGAGGAGGGTGTGTGAAAGCAAACCCAAGACAAGATTTTAAGATTAATTACTCTAAATACCATAAAGAGCAATTAGGCCAAGTTGAGAGCAAAAAACTCAAGATGCACTGGAGAAACTCAGCTGAGATTTTGGAAGAAGCAATTTCAGCAAAGCAAAAGGGGTGTCCACCAAGATGGGGGGGACCCAAAATGCATCAAGGTTGGATTACCAGAGAAGAGCTTGTGGCAAGAGTTGTGAACATCATGCTCAGTGAGCTTGGATGTGTAATATAAGAGAAACAGCAGGATAACTGGGAAGATAGAAGGGTTTTACCTAATGAGTGCAAGAGAGCAGGTTGTGCTCACTTTATGACAAGGAATAACCCCAAACAAAGCAAGAAGTCTGAGTAAGATTGAGGCAAGAGCAATCAGAAGGTAAGCCTGAATGCAGTCTGTGGCTGGAATAAAAACTGCAAATAAATTAATAAATGAAAACCAGAGAAATCTCAAAATTAGAAGATGAAAGAAAAAATACTGCAGAAATATTTGTTTCACATCTGCCAGCAACATAAAATATACAGGCTAGTTACAGCCAGAATATTTAAAAAAAAAATCATGTCAACTATAATTAAATGGCAATAAAGGTAACAATAGGCAAAGGGATAGTAAATCTGAGAAACAGCAAAAAGAGGGAAGATAAAATTTCTTTTTAATTAAAATGGATTCATAGTGTCACCAAGTAACTTGCTCTTTAAACTTTACCAGCAGTGCAATAATAAACTGCGAGAATACCAATAGATCTCTGCTGTGCTTCAAGCCTTTACTCTTCCTGCTCATCATTACAAGCGGGGAGAGACCTCAAAACAGATCATTATAGCTGAAATATTTAGCCATGTTTTTCTTTAACTCTTCTTTGTTTTCTGCTTAAACAAAACCTCCTTCCCCTAAATTGTAATGTAGTCAGAATGTCTATTACATGCATGTATTCTCCTCGCTGCTGAACGGACCTGAATGTTTTCTCGCTTTCAGCTTTTACAGATTTGTTCTTCATTCTTTGCTCCCTGAAGCAACATTAACATTGTTTCCATTTCCTAACCAGTCTGTTCCTGAATTCACACCACCTCCTTCTCAGGCAGCAGCTCACACTGTTGCCTTCTGCAATACTGCAACATTAACCTATTTTTCCTCCTTGGCAAAAGAAACACAGTTCTCTGGAGTATGCTGATTCAGAAATTTGCTCTGTGAATGACTTCCTGAGGTTCCTAATTAGGTATGTTAGAGAAGTCACTGAAATCATGGACCTGTAAGTCCCAGAGAAAACCAGACCACTCACTTTTCAGCCCAAGGGAAAGCTCTCATGAAATCCCAAAATAAGCAGCCCAGAGGTAAAGATTTTTCTGGTTACTACAAAGATATGTAGTTTAGCTTGTTTAGTTAATACAGCTGAAGAACAAGCTGTGAGAATTCAGCCAAATTGAGACTGACAAATTTCATAGTCCTCTATGAGTATTTTCAGAGCTAGAGCAGAGAAATATTAGAACATTGTAGTGCATATTCAGCATCAAAAGACCAACAGAAGGATAAACATGACTCATTTTGCAAGGAGAAATGTTAAGCATTTTTACTTCAGTAAAATGAGTTCCCATTAGTTTCTGGAAGCAAGAGGGTATATGAATACACAAAGATTCAAGAGCAGCAAAAAACTGGTACCAGGGATTATAAGAAAGAAAAAAATTTTAAAGTAAACAAGCCAGTAAATACAGCCAGGCCTGTTGGAGAAATACTGCAACAACACTACTTTGTCAGTATTTTAATCTACTAAATAGTGTCCTCTCCCTGAGACTAATGCAAATGGCAAAACTGGCCAGTTTTACACAGAATTTACTATGAAAAGCAGCCATGACAGGTCAATGCTAAAGTTAGTGCTCTAGATCACCTTGTCCCCACCATCACCTAGGAAACACGGGATTTCGTCATGCCTGCTCACATAGCACCTTTTGTAGTCTTGCAGTTCACACCATTTTTCTCTGTAACCAGAGCAGCTTTTATGCTCCCAGACACATTGGTAGGAATCCTGCTTCATGCAACAAGAAGCTGGTAGGCCAAAGACAAAGCTTCAAATCTGTTTCTGTATGAACTGCATTTCTTAACTGCTGCTAAAGCCTTTTGAACCTCTGATTAATCTTCTTTGAGCAAAACTACAGTCAGCACTTGTACCTCAAGGGCAACAAATTCTGTTAATACAAAAAAATTTCAAGAGCTATAGCTTGAAATCTCAAATAGCAGACCTTCTCCCTGAGTAGCTCACATTACTTTTGGCCTTTCAGGCCCTAAAGGTGTGGTTTGGGGATCAATTTAAATTGATCTGACTATGGACTACTGCCAGACAGACAATCCTGTATTTGTGCCTATCAAGCTATGCAATGAGTTAGTATAACTGAGCGCTTCTTGTTTGCTGGGATCGTTTTAGTCAGATCATTTCCCAGTCCAAGTCATGGCATGGCAGCAAAGAGAACAGCAGCAGAGAAGAGACAGAAATATACGGCTGGCAGTAAGGTCAGTGCATGCAGCCCAGACTTGGATCTGTTTGAACTTCCCATCAAACAGCACCCTACAGCAGGCATCTGGGTGGATTATTAATATGAGATGGAACAAAACATATTATAAACACTAAAATCTGTGTGTCTTCATCCCCAAAGGATGCTTAATGATTTCATAGAAGCTTTGAGCAAAATGGTAGTATTATGAGTTGACAATGCAGAACTGGCTTTCATTATATTCTTCTTAGGTCGGTACGCAAAATGTTTTAAGAATCTCTCTGCCATGACAGCCCTGAGAGAGTCTTGGGCCATAGTACACAATCAGCCTACAAATTGTAGCGAAAGGTACTCAAATTTCAGCTGTTCAGAATCTGTTTTGTAGGTTTCTGGAAATACCATCCTTTTTTTACTGCAAGTAATTGGGTTTTTTCTCTTTTTTACCATGAAACAGAGTCAATACAGTAAAAATCTTTGATCTATTTGCTAGTTGGGACCTAGTCAGACAAAGATAATGTGAAAGTTCACATTATATATTTTAAATTTAATCAATAAATGATAGAATATGGATTATGTCTTCTTTATTCACACAGAATCAGTTAGGTTGGAAGGGACCTCAATGGGTCATCTAGTCCAACCTCCCTACTCAAGCAGGGCCATCCTAGAGCATGTGGCTCAGGACTGTGTCCAGATGGATCCTGAATACCTACAGTGAAGGAGAATCCATGACCTCTCTCTAAGCAATCTGTTCTAGTGCTCAGTGTCTGACACAGTAAAGTTCTTCCTCATATTCAGGTGGAACTTCCGTGTATCAATTTTTGCTGTTATCTCTTATTTAATTAGTTTCAACAAATGAGAAGAGTCTTGCTCCATCATCTTGTCACTTCCCGTTCATGTAACCTGATTACATTAATGAGATCCCTCTCAGTTGTCTCTTCTCAAGGCCAAACAAGCCAAAGTCCCTCAGCATTTCCTCATAATTGAAGTGCTCCAGTCCCTTAATCATCTTCATTACCCTCCACTTGACCTGCTCCATGAATTCCATGTCCCTCTTGTAGTGAGTAGCCCAGAACTTGACACAATACTCCAGATATGGCCTCATGACAAACAAGCCAAAGTCCCTCAGCATTTCCTCATAATTGAAGTGCTCCAGTCCCTTAATCATCTTCATTACCCTCCACTTGACCTGCTCCATGAATTCCATGTCCCTCTTGTAGTGAGTAGCCCAGAACTTGACACAATACTCCAGATATGGCCTCATGAGAGCTGAGTAGGGAGGCAGGATCACCTCCCTTGACCTGCTGGCAATACTCTTCTTAATGCAACTCAGGTTTCCATTGGCCTTCTTAGCCACAAGGACACACTGGTGACTCATGGACAGCCTGTTTTTCACCAGGACCCTCAGGTATTTCTCTCCTCCTCAGTAACTAGATCACCATTATCTCACCGGTAATTATGAGGTACTGAATTTTATCCATATTTTATACTATTTATTTAGGATATTATCAGGATTTTTCCCCTAATGCAGCCAAAGATATAATGATTCCAGAAGTCTTTACATATGGAGTTAACACATTGCCTGACGACTCATCAAATAGAAACAAGTAATAAAGCTCCAAGTGTTTAGTTAAATTTAATTTACAACTAAGCAAAACAGTGTTTATTGGAACAAAAAAGGTCATTAGTGTCTTACTAGGAAGCAATTAAAATAACAGATCAAAGCCATTCATCAAATCACAAAACAGATGCTAAGCTTTACTGTAAGAGATTTAGACACAGTTGTGTATGTAACACTAGAAGTCCACAAACTATGTTGCACCTTCTGTGACCACAGAGAAGTTGCTGAAAAACAAGATTTATCACATACTAGATTTATCTGTGATTCTCCAGCTCCAGATGTGCTCATCTGGAGACTCAAAGTAAAAGCAATGAAGCAACCAATACTCAATTTCTATACTTTTAACATTAAAATCATTCTAACCCAAAGAAATATTTGTCATCCTCTTAGAAAACTATTCAAACCTCAAAACTGAGTTCTGCTTCAACAATATAATGAAAATCTCAACTGTCACTAGAAAATAATTGAAAATCCAAGGTTTAGCAGTTTGAACATGTAACCTGTGCTTTACCTTCTTTCTTCAGTAGACCCTCCTAGTGAAGATTCCCTGCCCTTTTTCACAAATTTTTAACATTGAATTGGGAATTTGTTGAAGAATGCCCTTCAGCACATCATGTTGGGATTCTCATTAATATTTAACAAAGGAAAAGTCCATATGCTCCACAAGCAGCTCTTAACCAAGCACAGGATTACTAACTAAAAGAAAAGAGTAGAAACTACCTAACATCACTATTTCATCTCAGTTTTCTCTGAGCAATCCTCATCTATATTCAAACCTTGCAGGAATGAGGTTAACCAACTGGGCTACACACAATACATTTCAGTGTAATAGAAGGACACCTGACCCAGTAATGGATATCTGTGGGAATTAGCTTGGGCATCAAAAGTAGTCTAAATATGACAGTATATGTTCCATATAAGCTAATGTATTCTATTTCTTAGAAAATTAAATTAGACTATGCTAAGCTGAGTGCTGTCACAGACAGACCACTTATAGTATCCAGCCTGGCTTGTTTAAAATTAACTTGAGTATCTGTATACTAAATTGTGCTGTGTAGCAAGATGAACAGGTAATATAGTTCAGCTGTTATCAATGTAATGAGATATTAAGCTTTTACATCACAGGTTCTCAAGAATCTAATTAATAATAGCCACAGATTTTTAATTTCAGTCTGTAACAGTAGGAATTAATTTTGCCCTGCATTAATGTAATCCATAGGCACAAGATATCTTTACCAGTGTATCTTGTTACATGTGGAAGGAGATGATGATACAATAGAAGAAGCAGCACCTTGTAGTAGCCTAACTTGGGTAATGATTCAATGGAATGAAAGCCAGAGGTGGAAGGAGGTGCTAGAATAAAATTCGGCCACATAGCTGTTTTGTATGAAATCAAGCTTTGACAATTTACCCCAGCATCTCATCCCCAGATAACTATTTTCCAAATACTTCAAGTTTTTTTGTTCACTCACACATGCTTTCCATATTGGATTTGGCAGATTTTCATAAGTATCTTCTAACCAGCAAGCTCAATAATGGTAACAAAAGGAGGGTTAAGAAGAGCACACGTTTGTGTTGTTCTTTCAGAAAGGTTAGCAGATTTCTTGCTTCTTAAGGATTTTGGTGTTTTCTGGATGCATCTGAAGCTTCTGAATTATTTTGCGGTATCTGTGGGAGTTCAGTCCTTTTGCTTATTGGCTGTCATCTTGCATTTCAGCCCACCAATTGACAGAGCAACTAGAATGTACAAGCAAAAAATCAATAATGCAGGACCTCCAGACAGACCACTGCTGCTCTTAGAAGTAACTGGTTTACTGGTCTCAGTGCCAGTTGCTGATCAGAAAATATAAAACTAGCCAGCCATGGATAGAAATAATGTAAAGACAGATGCACCGTTTCTTTGCATGAAAGGGTTTTTATAATAGTTTCCTGTGTTTAAATTCTCTTATATTTTTCTCTAAAGACAGTCTGGGGAAAGGATGAACAGTAAAAAAAGAGAGGAAAAGAAAGTTATTTTAAAAGCTGTGCAGATTCGTGTGCTCTTGTTTTTCTCTCACCGTGCTAACCTTCACCCCTCCTTAAGCTTTAGGGATTCTATATGTAAATTTATTCTTTAACATAACACTTTACTTGTTCCTGAATGAGTGACACTCCTGTAGCATCCAGACTTACTACTTGCAAGCATAGCATTTTACTGCTAATACATTCTGTCACACTTTACCTTCTAGTTTTACGGTACTCTAATTACAGTCCGCAGGCCATCAGTGTTGTTCTGCCACTGCAGACAGAGGTCAGCTTCAAGAGACCTCTACCTATTAGGACCTCCTGCTGAGTTACTGGTTATTAAGGTAATTCAACTTTACTCTAGTATAGAAATAACATAGAACTAACATAATGAATAGCTTTTATGGAGGGAAGACGACTTCCCTCACTTAAATGCATCCTCTTAATCATGTTTCTTGGATTTGTGTGTCCCTTACTTTCTCTTAATTAAAAAAAAATAAATTCTGTACTGCTTCATCGGGAACAAAAATCCTTTTTCAATAAATATCAAAACAAAATATTAGATGCAGAAACAGCTTTTTAATTTTCTGAGATAAATACGACTTTCTACAGATTGACAGCAAGACGACATCAGTGCAAAGACTTTTCAATAGTTCTATTTTATCCTTTCATAAGGTAAAATAGGCAGTGACCTTCATGTTAATAAAATCTTCTACTTATGGATATTTAATACGAAGAGTGATGAACAAAAGGAACTAGGAGTTAAGGACATTTTACGGCTTAGATAGAAAAACAACTCTGTTCAACTACAATAGCATTTCTGACTCAACTCTGTGAAAGCCCAAGAAAGGTAAAACCCTAAGAGTGGCATACATGAAATTGAATTTGATTAATAAGTTGATGGCAAACAAGCCTTTGGTAGAACCCTGTTACTCAACAAAATTTACAACTGTATTGGCTTGGAATTTTCCAATTGAATGTTGTGAAATTTTCCATCATGCTATATCTACGAATTGAACCTGAAAATATACACAGTTAGTTCTAAGAAATTTACTGCCATAAAAATTTGTTGGACAAGTGTCCCATTTCAACTTTTTCACAATGGAAAGCTGCTGGTTTATTCAATTGAGAAGAACTTTGTGTTTTGAACTAAATATTTTAAAATTAAAAATTAGTTATGACTAAAAATTTTTAATAGCCAAAAGGTTCTACAGGCAAATAAAATACAAACAAATAACAATTAAATTTATCATGGTTTTGGATTTGCTTATTGTTTGGCTTGTTTCAATGTCTTGCCTAAAATATTGCCCCAGAATACTTTTCTTTGCTTAGCTCACTTTTAAAATTCATGTCTAACACCTTTGAGGGAAATGATTCTACTCCTCCACTCCAGTGAGAACTCCTACTGGAGAAATGCCTCTAGCTCTGGGGGGTCTTCAAGACTGCAATATAGTTATGTCACTTACAGTGAATAATAATATTTTTTCTTATCCTGTATTACTTTTTATTGTGGTGCCATATAATACAGCTGTACAGATATACAGTGGGGTGTCACTGCTGGATTCAGCCAATAATCCATCACAGTTAAGATCTAGCCCTGAAGATTCAAGGGTCTGAGGTGTCTTATCAGGGATTGAGAGCCAAGTATCTGTATTTTTGTAAAAAGACCCACCAGATCACACTTATGGAAGAGAAGAAGACTACAATTTCTACCTGAATTTCATACTTAAAGTAAGAAAACATTTTTTTTCATCTTTACTAGAACACACACTAGTCTCTCTTTGTGACAGTCTTATTCTTCAGAGAATTTAAACTTGTCTGCATCAGGAGGTCTTAAAATGCAAATTTGGTTCAGCATTTAAACAAAAGAACCATTTACATATTTGAGGATGAAAAGATGAAAAATACAAGTTGAAATCACTTGAAAGAATACTGGTTTTCTGAAGACTGCTACTCATCCACATTTGACTTAAACTACAGTCATATCAAAATACCGATCATGACATCTAGTGACCCTTATTAAAATTATATATGGGCTGCTAATTCTATATTTTATCTCTTTTATTTAATAATACACACAAACACATTGACCAAGAGTTGAATACTAGAAATAAAAATTATCTTGTGACTGACATTCACATGACAGTGGAATACATTGTGGTTGAAACCACTTTTTAAATCTGAAGATCTATGAAATCAGATCTATGATAACTGCTAAGAGTTAAGAATATTGTATTATATGCCACAAAATCCATAATCAAGGCAAAATTAATCAACCTTAGTGGAAAAAGACTTACAGGGAAAGTAAAAGCATGAGTGAAAATAAATAATGAAAGCAAAAGAGAGAACATTGATAGCAATTTATATAAATTAAGAGACAGGAGATTGCTAGAATGCTTGAGGCTAACATCAATGAGAAATCAATGGCCAACACAATTAAGGACAATAAGGATTTTTCAAAGTACATTAGCAACAAAATGCATTTTAACAGCAGTATTAGTACAGTAATAGATTAATATAGTAGAATGGCCATTAAAAACTAAGTGACACAGAAAGGCTCACAAACTCGTTTCATTCTGAATTTGGGAGAATTCCAATACAAGTCAATACTGTCAAGAAAATATACTACCATCCAAAAGTGATTTAAGGAAGTAATACTGAGTAGCTAACACACTAAGACTTGCTTTTTTTTTGATCAGCACAAATAGAAAACTCTGATCCAAGAGCTGAAGAAAAGCACATTTTGTTGCTGGTAGCTCATGAAATTCCGTGAACTACCTAGAGAAAATTATTAAAACTAATGAATTACTTGTATTTTTAAAAGTGGTTTGACCCGAATAAGTGAGTGGCTACATCAGACACAGGCACAATAAATGCTAGAGTTCCTTGTGTGTCACTTTAAATAAAGATTTAGAAAGGTTCATTGGAAGATTCAAGATTTATTAATTGACAGAACTCAAAACAGTTGCAAGTGGACAATCTTCTTGTATGTGTGCTCTGAGTTCCTATGGAGACCAAATTTTGGTCTTATTAGAATTATTTAACATTTTTATCGGTCCCTGTAGGAAAACACAGACTCTTTATCTATCAAGCTGACATGCAAAGTGGATTTTGGCACAAGTTAGTAATGAAGAAAAGAGCTCATTGATACAGATCAGATCACTGTAGTGAGTGGGGCACAAAGAAATTATATCAATTTCAACATGGCCAAATGTAGGATAATAAATCTAGGAACAAATAATTATAGGATACTTCTGCCTACTTCTATGAAGCAGGCAGAGATACAACGCAGTCCACAGCTGGAAGCTGAGAGACAAATCCTAATTTAAAATAAATTGCAGATTTCTACCACCAGGTAAAAGAAAATAGGTAGCAATCTTCCACCAGTGATGGTGGATTCTTCACTGCTAGAACTAGTCAAATCACAGCTGAAGACTTTTCTTTAAGGCACAGAGTTTATTCACAGTGAAAATGAACTTAGGGAATATTTATGCTGTCCTGACAATTTACATATAATCCTCTTCCAAATGCAAGGCGCGGCCATGGGCAGGAAGACTCCTTGCTATTCATTCCTGGGCATACAGCCAATTCAGTGGTCTTGAGAGGATATAAATGGTGTGCAGCTCACAGCACTGGGCCAGCATTTCTATTGCCTGTTTTACTTATAACTTTGCAACATTCATTAAACAAAGTCACAGAACATCCAGCATAAAGAAAAAGGACAGAAGAACTCAGTGTTATCTGATGTCATTCTGAGTGTTTCTTTCTAAACAGTTGCAACATCATTAGTCAAGAGCAAAATCCTGCCCTCTATACTAGCTCTTTGCTGAAACAGGGGGCACAGATAAAATGCCTCTCAAGACAAACAAAAGGCAGTAGTTTATACGCAGTCACCCAGAACACAAACTGACTCAAGCCCCACCAGTGTACGAGAAGTGCAGACAGATGTGAATGAGGATTGTTGCAGATCCAGTACCCATACAGGAAAACCCACTACTGCTTTAATGCTTACAGGGCTTCTTCAAAGCAAATTCATTACTTGCTAGTATCTCTTGCCATCTGAAATCCATATGACTGATAAGATATTCCTTAGAAAACACCTAAATGTCAAACATACTAAAACTTGGACCATGCCTCATTCATTCGTGAGGAGTAGCAAATGAACAGCCTTGTACAGGGTAGAACAGCAGCTGCCTTTTACCACTGTAGAACAGCAGTATTAGACTGTGCTCTGAAAACAGCTTTGAAAAGTATAAATTGACATCCACACCACTGTAATGCTTAATTATATTCTAAGGTTCACAATTGGAAAGTTTATAAACTGATTGAGAAACACAAATTTCTCTTTGTTTTACAAGGAGATACTATTCAAGTCAGCCCTCGGGGTAAAAACATGCTCTAGTGACACATTTTAGCCCTGTTACTCCCAGTGCACTCTGAGGACAATCAGGTAGAAGCTCACAGAATCAAAATGTTGTATGTTTGACAAGAGTCATCTGATAAGCTTCTTAGCTCTAGTTTTCTGTTTCTCACATAATCATGAAGCATGCCTAATCCAAATTTCCTTCTTTTTTTTTTTTTTCCAGAGTCATGACTTCAGCCATTCACCATTCAAACTGTTTAGCATCTCAATATTGGACTATGACCATGGGTATGGGCCAACCAAAATTACAACATGGAATAGATAAACCATGAGTACAAAATACTGAGAATCCTTATTACTGTAATTATAGTTGTAATTCTTTTAACAGATGTTAAAAAAATAAACAAACCAAAACACAGTAAGAGCTAGAAGAATAATAAAGGGATTACATTTCATAGCCATATTCCTAAGCCTTACATAACGAGCAGAAGGAAGGGAACAGAGGAAATAAATTTTTTTTAACAAAATGAGAAAAGAATCATCCTAATTCCTCTTGCAAGAAAAGAGGGGGGAAAAAAAACCCTATTCTGCTAGAGCTTACTTGTACTTGTCACTAAACTTTCATCCATCTTGAATTCTTCCTGACCTCTTCAAAAAGAATGACATTGTTACCAGTAACTGCAATAGACTTTGTACAACTGAAGAACGGTGGAAATAGCCAGCAAAAGGCTTTTCCAAACATTCTCCTTTCATAAACAAGCACGAAGGACTGTTCAAAAGTACTGTACCATCCTCACTGGCTATGGTAACAAAACATTTAATTCCCCACAGTTGTCAAACAACATGTTTAAGACTCATGCAAGCAACTAATGTTAAAAAGAGAAGTTCTTTTCCAGCAAAAGGGAAAGCTCAACTGTGAAGACCTTTGAAGGAAATGCTGCACCTCAGTGCTAGAATCTTTGATCTGTGATTGGTACCTCTAACAGAGGTACACTTGACACTTTAAATATTGATGAGATATTTGCTGAGCTGCCATTAAAAGCCAAGGCTTCACTTTCTAGTGAAAGAAAAACACAAGCTTCAAAGACTCTGTAGGGGTCCTGATCTCAAGAGCCTTTAAAGAAGCTGAAAGTATATCAAACCAAGGGAAGGGGAATCACCCTGTCTGGGTTTGATATGCTTTAACACCAGTTGTTATACACAATTGTTTGGAAGTATTATAAGGTGTGAAGCCTCTTTTGTAGTTACCATTCTCCTACCCAGGGTGCTGGAAAAGAAAACCATCCTCTTTTTATCAAGATAATACACATTAACAGGTAGTATTTATACTACAAATAACTTTGTGTGGTTTTGTTCTTTGATTGTCTGGGTAACTCTGACTTATGCTTTTCTATCTCTGAAGAAATGTATCTAAATACTCCTGACAGATTGAAGTCTAGCAACTAGGCTAAGTTATGCCCAAAACAGCCAGTAGAAGGTGAAATTTCATGGTCACTTGCATCAACACACTCTATGCATATGAAGTAAAAGTGATTGTCAAGGGCCAATATTCAGCTGAGTTTTCTGGTATATTCCACTGGGACTTCATCCATATGTCCAGCCAAGCTTCATTATTATTAGTATAACTATCAGGAAAGGCATGCTACATGTGGAAAGAACTATTAAGGATAAAGGACAGAAATTAAGCTACCAGCTATCTTTTTGTTACATTAATGGTAAAGAATACACACAGAGGAACTTTTGACCTTTGCTTTCCACTGTCTTACAGTCTGCAAGTCTATTGAAAACTAGGTATGAAACACCATCCAAAAAACTTACTGCAAGTTCCTTATTGCTGGCCAGGGAAACCAAAGGGCAAGTATATGCTCCATTGCTACTTAGCATTCTGATCAGAAAAGGAGTAAGAAGGGTGATTTTGTGGCCATTATATGTAAGCTGAGCAAGGAATAATTAGCAAAAAGAACTTAGCTGAGACAGAAGGCTAATTTAGCTTATTTCTCCACAGAGTAAAGGAAAATGTGGGTGACCTGTAACTCTGCTTTATGAAAACACTGAAAGAAGTTCATCCAGCCATGTATTCTTTTCTTGAAAAAGTTATTAGAGAGCAAGTCTCTTTCAATATGAAAGAGAGTTGCAATCAAGAAGTACAACTCTTATTTTTGAATTAGTTACAAAAAGGAAAAGTTAAAAAATAACCATTCCAAAGCCAGTTGAAATGTTGTGAAATACTTCAAGCATCACAAAGTATATTTGGCCAGGACACAGTGCCATTTTCAGTAGTGAAGGCAGTAGAAGAATCATATTGCTGCCCAAAGTTTAATTTCATGTATTGTTGTTTCTATCTCAAGTTTAAAAGGGGGGCAAAAAAAAAAAATCAGTAAACTTAGAAACTCAGCTAGGAAAAGACTTATGGAATAAACTCTGAAAATAAGATATATCTGATCAATCACAGATGGCATTGCAAACACTTCCATCCAGTACCCTGCATGCAAGCCCAGACATTATGTGGGCTCCTGCCTGCAGCAATTTGCCCAAGTGCTTCTGCATAGCACTGTGCATATATTGTAGTCATGTTAAGACAATAAATCACAAATAAAAACACTGACTTCAGCATTAGCATGTGCTAGGGGAGAAAAATATGAAAAATAAATCTTCTTTTTGACTGACATTAAATTAGATGTGAACCAGGCAAAAAATAACGTGAGAGCAATTCATAAGTGACTTGAAGATTTAATGAAGATTAAAAATTATTTAAAATAATATCTAAGAAGAGACAATAATATTATCTGCCTTTGATATCACAGTGCTATGAGAAGCTACCTGAAAGAACAGACACTTTAGTCAATTTTCCTTGTAGAACAGGAGAAAAATATGATGTAGTAGAATTAGAACATATTATGTATCTTAGTACATTCAGAAGTGAAACTTGTTATTCTGTTTTCGTGTCTGTGTTAACCCTAGAAACCTTTTATTTAAAGTAACTGCAATTTACACTATGTGTGAGAGCATATTCACATTTAGAAATGGCAACTAAGGTATGTGATATTATAAAGATCTGCCAAGGAATGCTGCATATGTTCTCTTCACAGTGTAAACCAGCTACATTTTACACTGAGTCACCCTGAGAATAGCTACTCACATTAAAGGTTGCAATAGAAGCACCTCAGGATTTTTCAAAGGGCATTCATACAATTAGCTTCTCAATTCCAATCACCCTAATAAAACCGAAAGACTTAATGCCAGATCCTTATAGACAAGTGGGCAAAACTCACTTTTATGTACTAGTCTTATCAACTAACCTTATTCTGACAGAAGACCATGTATTTTGGTAAAGATTTGAAGTTTCTAAAAATAAATAAATAAATAAATAAATAATCACTCCCTCTGCACTAGAAAACTAACTTCATTAACTTCGCTTAGTGGAGATTTAAAACTTGTGTCTCACGAAATGGATATCAGCCATTAGGTGAATATTAGACAATATGTGCTCAGCAGTACTCCAATCTAATAGCTGCCCCAGCTGAATCAGTATAATGCTTCCTTTTCACTGTTATCTCTTTAGTAATATTACATTATTATGGCCAGATCATCAAAGAGTAGAAACTGGCAGAGCACTATTGATTTCAGGAGAGCTATACTAGCTTGCACCACCTGAGATTCTCACTTTCTTAACACAAATGCATTATAAACTTAAAACCATAGCTAGAATTGCACCGATCAGCTATGTGTGGACATTACAGAAACTACCAGAGCAACTCTAAGAGGAACAATATGAAGAAATACATATGATGGGGCTTACACTAAAGAACGGACAAAGTAGTTCAGAAATCTGTTGTTTTAAATATAGGGGGCATAGTTAAAATGGCTGAATGTTGTTTCAGATTGCTCAAAAATACTATCTTCAGATAAAAAGACTGATGCTATTCAAAGTCATAGCCACCCACAGCAACAAATTACAAAGCAAGCAGCAAGCACCATTGAAGCAGATCATTCAAACAATAAATACAGCTAAAACTACCTGAATACCTTTCAAATACAGAGAATAAGCATCAATTCTGTTGATACAGAACAATTCAAACACAGACATTCAAAAGAAGAGTTGCAAACTTTTTTTAAAATAAAGGCGTGCACAATGCAATTTCAGCAGATGTCTCCATTTCCATACTAATTTTGAGCTATTTGGTGGAACTCACACAGTTGCAATGCCATTTAGGCTGCATAGAGCACTCAAATCCTTACTGAAATAAGCAATACTGTTCAGCTTCCTCTGTAATCGATTCCTTTGCCCACATTAAATAATACTCAATTCCGTAGGTATTTCTCTGGTGCCCTAAACTGACAACTTATATACATCAACACATTATGCACAAAATTCTAACACTATTGCTGGGCCTTTAAAGTATAAATAAGCCATATGAGGCTGGTGGACACATTTCCACAGACATCTAAAATGATCAATTTCCCATTAAACGTTTCACTCCCATACTCATCGCAGACTTTGTTGTACAATACCATTTACAGGATATACACGAGATTCATATTTTGATAGCACAAAATGATTGCTGTTTTGGAAAAGTGTTATATACCATGAACACCTGTGGTTATTAAAAAGTCATAAGTATAATTTTGGGCCTCCAATCTCATATCAGAAAAATCAGTTTCACATATTCCCAGGTGACAGGAGGATTCTTACAGCCTTTTGCAACCCCTCTGGTATGGGTAAAATAGGACAATATTTTATACAACTCTTAACGTGGCACATGCCTAGAGCAGCATGTGATTCAAGAGGCTGAAAGATGGATCAAAATGACAATAACCAGCATATCAGATGCATGGCTAAAACCTAGGAACATTAGACTGCTTCAGGTTTTTGTTTTAATTTAACCTGTACTTGGGAAGCACAGGGAACACACACATATATATATACGCACATATAAAGTAACAATCCCAAAAAGCCCAGAAGCCAGGGCAAATTTTGATCCTTCATTCTTCTGCATACAGGCATCAGAAAGGAATTGGCATCAATTCATTTCATGCCACTTACAAATTCAGTTCCATAGCACTCAGCACAGGAAGAGAAGCAAGCAAAGATAGACAGTGTTATAAGAGAGATACACACAGGGCTAGGAGGGGGAAACAAGTGGGAATCTTACCTAATTCCATGAAAAATTAAAGTAAATAGATAGTAAACATGTACTAAATACATGAGCAATTATATATAAAACATTTAAGAAAATTAAAGTATCATTTCAAACTGAAGACAAAACTAGTATGTGGGGAACACTGGGTGGCTCTATGGCAACAGGTGCTTTGCCCTCTGCCAAATAAGCAATTTTTAAAAGAAATGTACCTTTGTGTGTATAAAGCACCTGGGAAAGTAAGGACCTCATTAGGAAAACTGACTCTCCTCACAGAGGCCGTGACTTGACCTCAGCTGAAGTAGGAGTCATCCTTGGGCCCAGTTCCATTTAGTCCCTCTTTTCAGCCCCTCTATATGTTTCAACATGTAAGTCTGTTGCCAGGCCTATGTCATTAAAAAATGCCAGGAAATTCAAATTTCAGCTGATTACATTAGTTTCAATGATACTGAAGTGCACTTGGAGACATCAGCCTAAAGCTGATGAGTACAGGAGGTTTTAAAACCATGGCTGATGCCTGTCTCTCTACACCAGAGCTGCTCATACCAAAAATCAAACAGCTATAGGCTGTGTACTCAAGGATCTCATAATTAAAGATACATATGTAAAGAGTTTTCTTAACACCACAGAATAAATTCACAGCAACAGCTATGAAAAAGTGTTTTGTCAGAAAAACATATTACTTGTAGTGCTTATTAGAACCCAATAAAAGCATAATGGGAAGGATGTAAAGTAACATTAACACCAAATTTAAACATAGCATCTATGGTTTCAGAGGGCTAACCACAGAATGAAGTCCTGTATTTGACAGGGTGTGGAGTACTGCTACATATGACTGTTCATTCAGGAGCAGAAGCAGAAAAACAACTGAAAAGTTGTGAGCTTTTAAGGCTGTATAATCTGTTCTCCTGCTCCACAAGATGTTACAGAATTTATTGAATTGGTTCAAATAGACCTACACAAGTATCCACACTACTCATGTACAGTAAAAATTGGGAAAATTCATGATGGTATAAATAATGTGCTTATGCAAGCATACTAATAATCATGCTGCTCTTATTTTGTATTGCAGGTGAGGAAAAATATATTATTTCTCGCTGCACCAAATCTAAAGAGACTGACTTTCTAAATTCCTTCAGAAGAAAATGAATATGAATAATTTGACATTATTTTTTAGAACTCTGATTGAAAAGACACTAAATCAAAGTACTCAGAAGCTCTGCATACTGGTTTTCAAACACAGAGTAAATATTTTTCTAATATTATTGTATAGAGTGTCATATTGTAGCTACTTTATATAAATTTTATTGCTTGATTGAAACATTATAATTATCCATTCCTTCAACTTACATGTTATTTATAGGGTCCAACACTTCTGCAGATTAATTTTTTCCCTTTCTTATTAACTACAAAGGCTAATAATTAAAAATTGAAATAGAAGGCAATGAATGTCTACACAGAAATCTAAATAATTAATTCATACTTCTTTTTTCTCTGATAAATTTTCTTTCTTAGTACTACTGCATTCTGTGTTATACAGAGTTCCCCAGACATTTAAACCAGAGACTTCTACTTTCATTTGGTCATGATTGCACAAATACAGGGGAGACTCCTTTCCCTCTTGAACAAATTCTGTAATACAGTAAAAGGGAAAAGAAAAAAGGGGGGGAAAGCTGGAGGTAGTGTCTCCACATGTTCCATTTGAACTTCTATAGCAGAAAATTGCAAAGATTTAGCTCTCTTTGGGACCCTGCTCAGAGTTATCTTCGAGATCCTACATGGTAATGGTTCCCACCTGAAGACTGGATGACCAACACTCAACAAGAATTGCATTAAACTGTATGTAATATTTCTAATTCAGTAGCCTCCAGATGCTGATAATGCTGGAATGGCAGGTCTCCCCAAATCCCCACTGGATATTGGCTGATATAAACTTGGCATGCACTTATCAACATACAGGGGCAAGGTTTGTACTACAACAGTACAGAAGAAATTAATATATGTGAGGAGATGGCAGGATGCAGAGAGGAAGGCGCATCTACTGTTTGCCAATAAATATGATGTCAGCATAGGAGAGAGCACTTCTGTCCTCTCTCTCAAAGGAGCCAATTCAGACTTTCAGTAATAAACTTCTCATTTGATGCTTAAAAGGTTGTTTTTTGCATGACAAATGTCTCCTTCCCAGCCTGTTATGAATCAAATAATGTAATATACAACCAAGAGTGGAGATGACAAAGACCTGTTAGGTCATCTAGAGTGTGCTGCTTTGCTGATGCAAGATTGCTCCCTGCAGTCTTCTGGTACCTCCAATTTACTTTGAAGGGTCTTCAGTAATGGTACCTTCACCTCCTCTTCAGTAAGCACTTCTGATATCACAGAGACTGAAGTTACAGGAAGGAATTCTTAGCTGCACAATAACATTTTCCTAGATGCTAAACCCCATTTAGATTGCTCTGTTCAGAAAACGACCTGCTGAGAGCAGAAATTGCCCCTAACTCTATGCATGCTCTCTGCCCAGCACAGTGGAGTCCCAGCCTTGTTTAGGGTCTCTAGCAGAAGCTGTAATTCAGGTAAGCAATAACTAATCACTTGGCTGTGAGCTCAAGAGGATTACAGCAAAGCTCTCTTGGGTTGTATCTCCTCTGGGAAGTTTATTATTGCAATTATTACTGTCTTTCAGCTTACCCTCACCCCCCAATTTCCCAATTTTCATCTGTGGCCATTGCTTTCAGTTGGCTTATTTTATGCTGTCCCTTTACCCTGAAATTCAACTTACTGTTTTAGATTAATTCATACTGGTTTATTTTATTATCATACCATGGGGAAGTCAAAATGGGACAAGAAAGGAGCAGCCACAGTGAGGAAGGTGAACCCATGAGACTCATTTTTAACCAGTTTTAAATGGGTATTTTTTTTCATCTCAGGAGAAACAGAGAGAACTTCTAGATGAGACAGAGAGGGAGCAGATGTTGTCCTATTATCTATAAAAAACAGGAAAGGAAGGTGCTGTCCTTTCATTTACCCAAAGATAAGAGATTCATTATTAAATTCTACACCTATGTCTCTGATACTTGTAATGGCTGGTAGTCACTGGGACCAGCTGTACCAACGTGCCCTCATCGTTCAGAATGGCCATGTCTTGACTGACATAGAGGTCAGTTGGGTTTTGCAGTTTTCTGGTTTGTATTTGATGCTTTTATCTTTTTTTCCTTAAGGCAAGGAGCATGAAGGCACAAACACAGATGTTTTTCAAATATACCTAAGAAAGGGTTTGTTATTATTTTGCTCAGGTATACCAGGCTCAGTATTTTGAACCTTGGCTGTTTATTCCTTCCCTTAAATAAATATACTTCCGCCTTGAAAAGAGCAGATGAAGTCAATTT
Organism: Acanthisitta chloris; assembly: GCF_000695815.1. NCBI lineage: Eukaryota > Metazoa > Chordata > Aves > Passeriformes > Acanthisittidae > Acanthisitta > Acanthisitta chloris. Next base: position 271,925 of record NW_008659071.1, read on the forward strand.
TTTTAAATGTTTCTCATTTTCATGCGGCATATACAATATGATAAGCAGTTAAAACTAAAAGTAATATTTGGTATGTCAACAACATCTCTTTCACTGCCAAATACTTCAAAATCCAACACAACAAGAAAATTTAAATGGGTTCCAAGATGTAAATACCTTGGGACAAGGTCAAACTGTGGCAAATATTTGTGTGTACCACAAATTTCCATCTGATGAAAAGCAAACAGGTGTGGATATTTATTTTTTTGTCAATGCAATAGTAAAGGGCAAATGTGGAAATACATCCTATGAAGAAATATTTTTAACATAAAAAGAAATTTTTACAGATCGATGTTTCTTTAACTACTTTCCAAGGCTCCTTTGCTATTAGTTCAATAACTACTGACATGCTGATCTACCTAATCTAATGTCTTGTCCACCTCTAAGAATGAAGACAGTCAAGAGTATAGGCAGTCTTTCATTCCTCAGATTCTGGGAAAGATCTGTGTCACATGAAAGTGCAGAATAATAGCAACACCTTTGATAGCAGGGTGAACATTGACATGCGTTAAAAGCAACTCTTGTGTCACCACAATGCAAGGGACTGTATTATGACCAAAAAAATAAAAGAAAAATTAAAAAACCCAATCAAAATCAGGCCATATATTTTTTAAAACATAGCAACAATTCTCTAAGGTATCTCTTACAAGTGGAGGCATCCAACAAGGGAAGATGGACAGCACCTGTAGTGTGAACTATGGTTCAAACACTTAGTTATTCAGCAGACATAAAACAAAACTTCAGATTCATGGTCCGTTGGTAAAACTGCACTGCAGCAAATAGGATTCTTGCCTGAGGTAGGACAAAGCTGAGCCCCATAATCTTTTGAAGCACAACAGCCTCTACATCACAAATGCTTAATTTATATACTGGTGGACAAAATATTAGTGAAATAGTAATGTTCAGTATGCCTGCAGCCATACCATCTCCAACTATGATCCCATCAGGTCATACAACTAAGCCAGGTCAGCTTAGGTCAGTGTGTGAATCAAACACCCCCAGAAGAGTGTGAGAGTTGCATAAGTGCTACTGTGATTCCATTCATGCTAGAGACCTTTGCTTCAAATCAGGTTCCATATTCACAGTATGCTAACCATACCTGAGTTAACACCTCATAAATTAATTGATCTTACTCAAGATACAACATGGAAATTTTATTAAAAAAAGTTAAAATTGAAAGATGCAGAATCAGATTAGATTATTCCATTATTAGAGGAACTAGTGTACCAGGAGATAAAAAATTATTTTATGAGCTGCCAAATTCTGCTAACTATAGCTGCTGTGTTTGCTCCCTTTCAGTTAACCAACTCAAATGAAAATTATTAGAATATTCAACATCAAAGTTTCATGCTAGATTGAGCTCAAGTTAGAGTTAATATTCAGAAGGTAAACGGAGTCTGTTCTTCAAGGACAACAGGCATTCAGCAATGAGCAGTATCTCTAAACAGAATGCTAAACAAAGTCAATGTCTTTATGTAATCTTCATCAACACTTTACTGGTAAAAATTATACACTATTATGTTATGCTAAGCCTTTCAATCTGTATCAAAGCAGAGCTGAAATAGCCTAATCAAATTCTCTGATGTGGTTCAATGAAAGCCAAATCAAAGCGTAGGGGCAGCTTATGGAACTCTTTCCTAATGCCTCTCAGATACTAAGAGCCACATAAATCTCTGCTGAGACCAAAACTACCTGTTGTCATGCGTATCCTCTCTGCTTCTGGCAGGTGGCAGCTAATAAGTCACTTGCAGCTAGTAAGTATACCTGCTGGGAGCAAAGAGAGGAGGCACCCTGAAGCAGCTCATTTTATATAACCCCCCAAAAAAGGAACCCCCAAAACTATCACTTCTCATCAGGTAGGCAGCAGTGCCACCGGCTCTGTCCTCTCTGTCCTCTCCTGGCCAGAGGCATGGCACAGAGTGGGTTAGCAAGCTCAGCTCATCTGGTCATACCCCATAGGTCAAGTTAAACACAAAGTCATGTTTATTAATTGCCCTCAATGTGGATGGTCTGACAGAAGCAATTACATTTCATTTTCACACACGGCATAAGACCACACATATAGAGAGAAATAAATTACAGGTAATTCTGATTTACTGTAGCCAGCTCATAAACCACAATCAGACTACGCCTCCATAGCAAGCAATAGAACTAGACACAGCTAGGCTAAATGTGCCATGCTTAATCACTTAGCAAAAATTGGTAATGCATTTCTCAATGGAGACTGTGATAAATATTGACGAAGTGGCCAAGATACATTTATGTTATACAGTTTTACTTTAGCATGAAAAAGAAAACAAATTCTGTTTCATTATTCTGTTACAGTACCACCTGGATTCTAAACTGCTTCTGGATGATCAAAATACCATGTTCTTACTGCTGCTGCATAATGTTAAATACAAACCAACAGTGCCTTTTGTAATTAAGTCCATTAATAGCTGACTTCTCCACATTTACAGGAAGATGAACAAAACCTTCCTGATACCACCCTGACAGGAGAAAGCTTTTTGTCTTTTTTTCAGACAGTCTGTCTACAATTACTGTCCTGTGGTAAGTGAAGTTGCAAGTACATTTGTCTCAAACTATGTAATGGAAGTTTCATTTAAAATAATATATTTTGCTTAGATTCACTGTTAATGTTTCTAGTTGGAAGAGTCACTCCTCTGCAGAGGACAGAGACTTTAATTTCAGTCAATACATGTGGACCATTTGAAATCAATAACTATAGAAGATATATTAACCTTCACTTGAAAAATGCCAGTAAATAGACCCAATTATCAGATTAATTTTTCTTTTATATTCATGAAATAGGAATAGTCATTGTCAATATAAACAATCCATTAAGTGAATGACTAGTAGCTGGGAAAATTTAGTCTTTAGAGTATGGGAAATCTATAAAAGCTGCAAAGTCAACAATATATGCTGTCCACCAAAACCCATTATTTTTCGAGAGACAGCAATTCCACAGCCTCCATACAAGCATTCCAGTTCACTTTATTAATTAAATAGCTTTAGCTTGAAATGTTTATAATGTCCCTAAACTGTGTTCTAAAACAGGAGATAAACAAGCTGCAAAAAATAATGACTCCTAGTTTTGAAATGGACAGTGTATGGTGCTAAAATTTCTTGGGAGTTGTGTAGCATTGCCTAATTTTAGATTATTAGTTTTGCTCTTCCTAGTGGTTTATGATGAAAATGTCGAGCTGATGACAATAGTGTTGGTAACAGTAGCAGAGAGAGAACCCAGGCCAGGAGCTACAGTTATTGTTATACACTCTCTCAACAATATAGTCCTAAATCTTTCAGTCATTACAGAAGCCTCTCTGTAGTAGGAGTTCCCTCATTTCTCCAGTTTAGTGGAATGCATGACAAATATTTTTGCAAACACTGAAGAGACAGAAAGGAATGAGATTTTTCTTTCAGTTTCTATAAGTAATCAGCTGTCAAGTGCTATTGATATGGCTATACCAAATAGAACTGAGCAGCACTTACCCAGCATTGTAAAAATATGGTTCTCAAGGAAGACACTTCATATAGGCTCACAGCTTTAAATAGTTTTAGAGTCCTCTTCACCACAAAAGAACAGCAACACTGCTTAGTAGGGAAGCCTGTAGAGTGACTGAAACATGGAGGCTGAGATCTTGTATCTTAACGAGTTCTTCTATACCAGCAATTACACCAAAATTTAAGTCATCTGTGAGCATGAGCACAAAGGGTGGGTAAGACACGCTCTCCTATTCTGCATAGAGTTAAACCTGATTCAATCTGGGTGAACAGCCATTATCTTCAGTTGTTCTCACCTGCAGTGAGGACTCCAACTTGTGGGTTACTGAGCAAACACAGCTGCCTTTGAGTCACCAATCAAAAAGGGTGCTTAGCACCCTGGAAAATAAAGACCTAGCCTGCATTTAACAAGTGCAGAGTACCCTGTGGTTCCTTTTGATTTTATTGGGAACACCCTTAAGAAACAATAAAATCATAAGAAATGGTAAAGGACATATCCTGTTCCTCCTCATCTGCACCTAAATATGCAATATGCACTCACACTTCAGTCACAGCCTGATTTTCACAGACACTAAGTAAATGCTACAGCTCAAGCCTACAATACTGTACTAAAATGTCCAAAGATCACAGATATTTCATCTTGAAATACAAAATCAATGACAAGGTTATGTCTTTTGAATTCACTGCTATGATTATAACAATATCCTAGAAAGGACATTTTACTTTAATTTACTTTAACAAATCCTTTCCAGAAGCCTCTGCAGTGAATCACAGAGGACACTATGACTGGTTGCTAGAAACAGTCACAGGAAATCAGTGGTTAATATCCTAAGAAAGTGAATGTCTGATAACAGTTTCTAAAGAAATAGTCTTGTCTTCACGCTTGGATCTAAGCACTACCACAAGTGAATTAGAGTTGAAAATAAAAATATTCACATAAATGGAGAGAAAAAGAGGTGAAAGCTGATCACCGCTTGTCATCTTGGGGTTTTGATGGATATGATACAGATATGTAAAAGCTCTGTTACTCTGTTACTACAGATAGTAAAATCTCTGTCAGGCCCGTGGGTATTATAGCTCCATTCTTGCTGCTTATAATCACCTTTGTTGTAGCCAGACTTTTATCTTTATAAAAATAATTACCCAATTAGAATGGACCTGTTTTGCACAGAATGGGATTGGCAAGATGGTTCTTTCCCATTCATTCTAAAGACCATTATTTTGTGAATCATAACTGCACAAATACTGCATAAATACTGAAAATGCCAAAAAGTATCATGAAGTCTGTCTATGTATAAATTGTGTGCATGCATCAAAACTAAGTTTTTAGACAAAAGAGTTAAGGTTTTAAATATTCCAATTTATAAATTTTTTTTAGCTATGCAGAGGACAACCCATTGAAGTGTCCCAGTGGTGCTGGTGGTGCCCAGTGCAAACACATGGGCTGTAAGAGCTGTCATAAGTCCCACTCAACCCTCAGCCTGACTCCACCTGTATCTCTGCCCAAGTCCTTCTCCAGATACTGATTTTTGCTTATATTCACTGTGAAAAAAGAATCACCTCATAAGCCAAAGTTCTGTAATATTTGGACTGGTGTGGTCCTGGGAATAATTGAGGTAAATTTGAAATAAATGCTACAACAAAAAATTTGTTCAGTGCTCCATATACCAACTTCTTACTATTACTGAGATCAGGTGATTAACAAATCAACAGCTACAGCAAATAATCTGTATGTGATCATTCACTGAGTTACAGTTTTAAGACAATACACTCATAAATGCATTACATTATCTTCTTGCAAATGTTTTGGGTGTGCGTTTTTTTGCCTAATAGTAAGATTTTAATATTATTCATTACGTGGGGGACTCACACATGTTCAGTTTACTGTGTCCTGCTGTGAACATATAGCTGAGCCCTGGTAACTAACCATCTGCACGTACTTTGAAAATGTGAAATAGTATGTAGTGTCTTCTACTATTTTCCACATAGCTTCTCAAAAGTGAGCATACTGCAGACCAACATGTTTTACCTTGCAGTTGTTAGGAGAACTCACATAGCTCCTGCTGCTTTGCTGGCATGTAGCAATTTGTGGAGATGAGGTAACTTGGGATTATTCACACACTATAAATTTCTCTGTAAATGCAATTGTTTGCTAAACATTATCAGATCTCATTGTTGATGAATTTTACTCCATGATTTAATTTGAAACAAATTGCTCTTTTTAAATTGCTCACTTTCTAAGTGCAAGTTCCACAGGTTGTTCAACTGTCAAGAAATGCTTCCCTCTCAAATCCAAAGACTCTGCAGTGCAGGACCAAACACACACCTAGTGAAGGTCTTCCCTTGAAGAGCTGAAATAACATGAGTCATTTCTACTCACAGAAACACAAGCATCAGGATCCAGCTCTCTCAACAGACACAGCCCTTGGTAGTGAGTTCACAAGTTGGCCTTTAAAGTCTGCACTTATTTTCAGTACCTTGAGTGACTCCTTTCCTAGAGACTGACAGACTGCAGACGTACAAGGCAAAAATTGCCAGTGAAAACTTCAGTAATTTTGCCAAACCAGTCTCTCATCTCCTGTACACTACCCCTGGCTTCCTCTACTTGAATTGCTCTGCAAGCAGAGTCTTTCAGCCAACAGAGTGATTCCTTACCGTTCCTTCACTGAATCAATGCTGCTGGAAAAAGTGTGTAGGTTACAGCTACATTGATTGCAGTGATAAAAAGATTCATTTCTTTTCTCAGCCTACTAATGAGTCTAAGCGAGGTTTTAGAGAGATAAAAGCCATTTTTAATGACTCAAAAACAATTGTTTATACTCCCTGTGCTATTTATTTCTATAAATGCCAGATAACCAGCACTTTACACAAAGATCTCAAGCTCAAGGACAAGACAAAAAGTGAAAGAAAACTAATGTGAAGGGGCTGTAGCATTGCTCTTTGCTAGTGACTCTACTTAATGCAATGCACAGTGTAGCATCAAGGCCACAGCCTGCCAAAGTTTAAATACTAAATAATGATAGCACATGTGTCTGAATAAAATTGCAACATATAAGTTGCAACTCAGTGTCTTTTTGAAGGCTGAATGAAGGGTTTTTTCAATAGGCAGCCCAATAATTAACATGTAGATTCTGATTTGTTTTCTCCCTGATTCATTGAACCATTGACTTAGAAACAGGGATGCATTTAACCTTAGAATCTCACTTTAAAAAGAAATCTTTACATTTTACACAGTTTTCAGTGCCATGTTGCTGCAAATCATTCTGGATTTCTGTATAGGTTCAGCTTCACTCTGTGAAAAAAAGAAAAACAGGGTGGGATTTTCCCCTTACAGCTGATACACTCTCAGCTATTTATGGAGAAATTTCAGGTCTGCACTGTCAGTATTCTGATGGTGTTCTCATATACAATGTCATTTTCCTTGACTATGACAAGCATTGTGCCACAGTCAGATAATATATAAATAAAAGTCAGAGACAGCAGAATCCATTATTTTGTTTTACTATTTAAAGTGATTTTCCTAACTATATATGATAAGCAAACCAGACCCCCCCAAAACATATATAGATTGCCACATTTCTCTAGGAAATAATACCCTTTGCTCCTGCAGAAACATTCCAAGTACACTGCTTTTGACTTTTAAGCTTCCTAGTTACTGATCATCAAATTTTTAAAATGCTGACTTCTGAGATGAGGGCTCATAACCTTGTTGACTGCTTTTGGACCTGTGCTTAGACTTTTCTGAATCCATCACCTTATTTACATTGGCCATTGGCCTTTCACCTGTCTCTAGAATTCGCTTTCTCAGCTATGAGAGGCAGATAACTCTACAAGAATATCAAATGCTGAGTTATCTCTATTTCACAAACCATTCAGAAAGAAAAAAGCATTATATATACCTTGTAGTTTAGAAACCTGTGGCAGAGGTTAAGGACAAACTTTTCAAAGTGTGCTCTCCTAGTTCTGGGATTCCAAGACACAAGAGAAAGGAGTTCTGCTCATTCAAATGAGTCATGCCCAAAGTTGAAATTACAAGTTCTCAGTCACCTCGAGTTGGATTCACAAAAACAGAGCTGCAAAATGAGAGGTTATAAACACTGTGCACTCCACTTTTTCTCACAGACTTAACAAGTTTGCTCAGATGCAAGTCAAGAATTGAAAACAGAATCTCAGATGCTCATTTCTATGTCTTTTTTACACCAAACCATCAGGCCAACAAAGGCAGACAACATCCACAGAAATGCCCACAGCAACATGTAAAACTTACTTAAAGAATCTATTTTGGCTCCTTTGCAAAGCTGCTGTACACCAGCAAGGTGAGACACATGGCTAAGCTGCTCCTGCCTGTGCTGTTTGGTGATGCCACCAAAGAGGTGGCAATACTGGGCAAACCTCTGAATGTTTCTTGTGCTAAGATTCAGCATACCCTTTTGCCAGACTAAAGCTTTTTAGAGTACATGATTTGCAGCTTCCATCTGACTCAATTCCTGAGTGACATTTAATGTCATAGGGACAAATAATTCAAGACCATAATCCCACCCTCTTGCTTTTTTTCATTTGAGACAAAAACCTTGTTGCAATAAAAAAATGCAAACCTTATTCTCCCATACTTCTGCCTCTACCTGCTCCTCCTCAGCAGGTAATTGAACATAAAAGTCAAGTGACAGGGTTACAAACTTTCTCCCTTGCCTTGCAATGCTTAGAATCCTTCAGAAATTCCCTAATTCCTTTTTCTTCCCTATTTTAGCCAAGTTTGCATGCCAGATGGGTTTTCCCCAAGCTCTCACACCACTAAGAAAACTGCAGCATTTTTTGTTAATTTATCACTGTGTTAAAATATAATAAGTGAACCATACACAGATAAAATGAATTATAGGTATACCTTGCATACAGTCTGTACATCATGCTAAGCAAAAGCTGTGTTGTGTTAACTGTCAAGCTGAGAAATAGCTGACATTTGTTATTTTAATTGTTTACTTTGCTGAAATAAGCTTCTATGAGAAGCTATGACTTTTATTAAATCTTCACTACAGCATTATTTTCACAGATCGGGAGGCAAAAACTAATTTTCAAAACTGCTTTGCCCTACAAGGTCACTGCCAACAGCTTGAATGCACATGTCAAGGAGACATCTGCTTCAGAGATACCACTCTATGTTAAATGTGCATTATTTAAAAAAATTTAAGATACTTTTCATTTTAAAAAGTGCTTATTCAGTAATTATGTAGTTTTTAACTGGTGTTTAGTAGCAAAGATTTTTATCCCCTGTGGATTGTTTTAATATTTCATAACAGCCACCCTGAATTAGACCTCAGCATTTGCTTTAGAAATCACAGTAAAGCACACCCATGGATGAATTCAGACAGACAAGCTGTCTGTCACTGATGTAAATCATTATACAATTACACAGTAAGTTTATACATTTTCTTTGCCCAAGTGTTTTGAGGTCATCGATTAGACCAGAAAATTTCTCATTTCTCTTTTCTGTGAAAAGAACAATCTTATTTTCAGCTAATCAAATTTATTCCATTTCAAACCAATGCAAGTATGCTTGGCAAAAGAGAAAAATTCTTGGAACACTGACCCCGTGTTTTTCTGAAAGCAGTTCTTAAGTTAGCAGTTTCCCAGACTGTACTGTCACTGATTTTAAAAGAGCTTCATGTGTAAAGAAGATGCAAGGTTCTGGAGAGCCAGGCTTTTTCTTCTGATTCTTCATCAACTTGAAGAGTGTAAAACAGGATACCATTAAGAATAGGGTTTTTTTTATTATTTTTTTACAGCACTGTCTGCAGATCAATACATCAATTGATTTCTATGAATTATATTTCACTTTTTTTTATTGTGGTCTAGCCTTACAATGAACAAAACTCTCAGAACTGATCTGTTGCTTCATATTAATGGAGAGATTCCCATTGACTTCACGCTCTCAGTGCTAGAAGTAACAAGCCCAAATGTTTATGACTACATAGTGTAACTGCAGGTAGGTAATAGCTCTCTCTGCCTCCACTCTCAAGTGATTAAAAGTTCCGTTGTCAAGATTAAAATGGGCCTGGGATTTATTTTTTTTTGTTAGGATACACATATTATGGTTTGAATTTTAGAAGGTGAAAAGCTCTTCTCATCTACATAGATACATTTGTTTTAATTTTTGAAGAAAGGAGGAATTTGTTTTAGCTGCTCAAAAGTGTATTAGTAAAGTTGTTACATCCAACTTTGGTCTTAAGGATCCAAGAGCAGCAGAAATTATGGAGAGAAAGAAAACAATTATTAGACCAACACTGGAAAAATGGACAGGTGTGGGTCTAAAAGCCTTTTATCTGGGAAAATACATAAAAGAAAGAAATATAGGTTTGCTTGAATATAGATTCCCTTACAGACATATGCAAAGATTGTCTCATTCATGCTTTCTTTCCTGGGCAATGAATTCTGCTAATCCTGTGTGTTCTTATTTCCTAGGGTCCTCGGGATTTTGTCACTGACCCAATGGGACTGCTCAGCAGGTATCAGTAGCCAGGACTGGGACATCCTGTACATCTGTGTTTATACTTTCTTTGCTTATACCTGTCTTTTTTTACACATTCCATAAAAACAACTCTTAAAATCCTCTAAGTAACAAAATGCTTGGTTTCAGAATGCACCTTTCAAAAACTCCTTTTTTTCTTCAGCAGATTCCCACACAATTCCCATTTCTGGGGAACTCTGGCTTTAAACAAGATGTTGCAAATTGCAGGAGTGACCTGTAACCACAGAGTTTCTGTAGCACTCCCATTCCACACATTCATGGATGGACTGTACCGGTGACAGGTCTGATTTGGTTTCTGCAGGAGTCAGCTCTACTCTCCTGCCTCAGGCCTGAACCTGCTGCAGCTGAATCGAGTATTTGCTGAGCCCGAGGCCGTAACCTGCTGCTGCTGCCTTCATCTTTTATTTGATAACTGCCTGATGCCACCTGTCTACCTCACATCATACAGCAACTGGGACAAGACCATCTCCACTGCACAGAAAACTGGAAATATATGTCCCTCCCAGTGTGTTTATAACTCCACTGATATTCTCTTGTGGAACTGAAGAAGCACAAAAACGCTCCCATCACAGCTCAGATGGAATAAACTTTAATTCAAATGTCTCTGGAAAGGTGAAGGGATCAGGTTTATAGCACATCAGGAGAGAGTCAAACAGCTAAGTTACATACACCCCATGGGCAATCAAGCCATAGGATTCCCTTCCTGACAAATATGTGTAACAGTTTTATAATTCCTCATTATAACCTCATTTACCAAATGTTGCACTTACAGTATGGCAGCCATACAAAGAGGGATCTGCAGAAGAAAGTAGGATCAAGACTAAAGACTTGCTGAATCCCCAGCAAACCATCTGTACTGATCTCATCTCCCTAAAACTGTGATGTACCAAAGGAAGATTGCAGCCCTGTTAAACTGGCTCAAAGAGTTTGAAGGAACAGGAGTGCAATTCCTTTTTCTAATTGCTTCCTATTATCTACAGTAAACTCTTTTCCACAAATACCACATATTAAAATTTAAATTATGGCAGAAACATGATTCTTTTTACAAAAATAAGTCAGAATTCTTGTATATAAACAATGCCAAATTATGTTTTCTTTAAACATCTATGTTACACTTAAATATTATCCCAACTTACATGGAAACATTGTATTGTTTTCTGTATTTATATACACTATTAAAAACAATAATAGAAATTATAAAGATAAATGAAAATTTCGGTGACTTGTATCAACTATAGATCTAAATTTGGAATCTGGGATAAGTTTTAAATAAATAAGAGGAAAAAAGGAGTTTATTATGCAGGGAAACAGTTATTTCAGTCTTTTATCTTCGGCCAGTGAACAACAATATATATATTTATTGCCTATTAACATCTACCAACAACAAAACAAGATTGTATCAAGAATTTTTATAACGTATATAAAGTTATTTATTGAAGTTGTGTAATTTTGCATCTTTTGGAAGTTTATTTTCAGTTCCTGGCAGTTTATGAAAACTCAAACTATAAATCATTGCCTAGTGATATTCCCAGATACTGGGAAACAAATATTACAAACCAGTGCTAAAGGGAATGATACATCTAAGAGCAAACAATTCTGACACCTGGTTTTAGCTGACTTACTTTTGTATAATTGCTATATATTTTCCAATAGGATAAAAGACAATATACAACACATAACCTTTTTAATGTAAAAAGGCAACCATCTTTTAAGATTTCTCAAGAGACAACAGAATGGTAAGTAGCACATGCATAGACACAAAGTAGATGCTTACAAGATAGTATTCAAAATGAATGCAGGGAAACAAGCAGAATTTGAATGGTTAATCTCATATATATTTAAAGAAAAAATATTTACTGGTTTTGTTTTCTCCAGTTCTATCATCAATAATGCAACTCTGCTTTGTTTACATATTCCTTACAAGTCACCTGGGTTTTATTCTCCTTCCCGTCTCCTCTCCACCCTACATTTCTAAGCTCATTTGTTTGGGGAAAAAAAAAAAACACCACATAATATTAGGATCTTTTATGGCTGAGAACTATTAGGATGAAATGTAACAGATATTAAACATAGGAAAGTTGTTAAAAATGTGCCAACACAAGTGAAATCCAAAAAAAACTATGGTGTGTGAGAAGCATATAAAATTTCTCTACGCATGTCCTTCAAAAAAGTTTAATACATAGTCAGGTCACATTATTGCACATCAAATTCTCTAGGTCTCTAGCTGCCAGTAGCAATTATCTGTAAGAGAACATATTTTCCCTTGTGACTAGCTATCGGGAATTTTTGACTATACCTAAGCATAGCCTTGAGCAAAACTCCTACAGGGCATATTTGGAATAGAGTATTTCATTTGGATGAAATATTAAGGTTTCCGTGCAATATGTCTATCTATATATTTATACATCTGTTTCAACATATTGATCTGTTTATCTGTTTACTTTAATTACATGAAATAGTTGTATTAAAATGTAAATAATTCTGAATCTATATATTTCTCTGCAGGGTTTTAAGAGGTACATTTTTCTGTTTCCTGAGGCTGCTGTCTGTAACAACACATCCCCTACCAATGGCTCCCATCAGCAGCCCCAGCCCCTCAGGGCTGCTGGGGGTGCACCCCAGGGCTTGGCTCTAGGGCTGCATCACTGCATCCCTCACCCCTTGCTCTGTGGCAGCTAACAGTGATGGGACAAACCAGTGTGGTTACAGCATGACTGATGATACATCAGCCAGGGATGAGGGGATGAGGGGGTGGGGAAGGGTGGAGTCTTTAAGGAAAAGGAGGAAATTCCATCACTGCAGAGGGAATATAAAGTCATATAACTGATTATCTTTAAAAATGTATGAAGCAATCCAGCTTGCTAGAGGATTTTAAACAGTGCCTGCTGTGGTGGTTTACAAAGCTCTGCATGCCAGAGCATCAAGTTTGCTACCACAGTTTTTCAAACAAGTTTCCAGTTTCACAGTCCTATAGATGGACAGGAAATTAAAACTGTGTGGTTGGATGATAACAGTCCATCCCACAGCATACAAGAACCACTGGACTCTGCTAATAAGAAACACAATGCAAGTGTGTAGGAAAATAAAAATCTCATAATAAAGCATGAGATTGATTTAATTTCTGTCCTGTGAACACAGGTGCAATCACCTGATTTGAAATGAAATTATGTTGGTTTCATTTTGATATGGATTGAGTCTCAACAGTACATTAACTATAAGATTGCTTGGTCTCATACTACAGCCTCTGAAGTCTACAATATTTTCATTGATTTATAGACATTCAGATCAAATCTTTTACTTAAACGTACATCAATATAGCAGTAAACATTAGCAGATTATTATTCAGAGAGAGAGAAAGTAAATTTTATCAGGAGGTCAGGGTATTTTTTAAAAAAATTCTTACAGCAATAGACAATCACTAATTTTTTATCAACACAGTAACTTGAATAAATGCAAGAACAAGCATAGCAAACTCATATAGCTTTTACATTCACTTCTATTACTGCAAAAGAAAACAACATTGCAGTTTTGACAAATGAAATATTCTGTGAGTCTTTATAGACCTGGTGGAACAAGAGTTGATGTTTTATATCATTCAAATGACTATGAAATACATGAGAAAGCAAAATAGCATAAATTCTCATGTCTCCTCTTAATAACACATTCACAGTCTTGCACAGTATTCTTCCTTCCTGGATTTTTCCAAATCTATCCTATTTATCTGACTGGATTTTTGTCCCATCTTTCCACATATTAGAGCTAATTAGTACCCCCTGATGAGAAACAGTCCACCGATGGAAAAAGCAGTTGGATAAGATCTACATTAACAAATGTAGTTCATTTAATATCATTTGTACTGCTGCATTATTAATAATACATAATTACCCTGTGCAGGCTGCAAAGGGGAAGAATAAAATCATTCATTAATTTCTTGGCCTTTACAAAAGGAGTGGTATATTTGCCAGGGGAAAAAAAAAAGTATTGGACTTACAGAATGTCATTCATCAGTTCTGCATGTCACACAAAAATATTAACCTTCTTTTTGTGTGGAAAGCACTGCTTTATTTAAATGAGATCCTTACAGTAGCCTGAGATATGATGTACCATACCACCCCTGGAACCCTCAGTTGTTATTCTGAAATCAACTGAACAAAGCAGCAGGACAGCTGACTACCTAAAAGCTGAGATTTCCAGACAGCTACTGGGGGTTGTTTCCAATGCATACAAATTCCAGGCCAAAACCCATACAGAATTTCCCATTACTTCCACCTGGCTATATTTGTTGCACAATCTATTACTTATCTAACAATATATTTAGGGGGTTTTTTTCATTTACATGTATAAGTTATTCCAGACTTTGAACACTGCAGGAAGCACATAAAGACCTGCTTTAATTTTATCCTCACTCTTCAGTCCAAATCAGCACAATAACATCTTACACCAGTTACAGAACAATGTAAGAGCCTGCTAAATTGCAGGCTAAAAGTACCTTTTAGGATATAGGATAAATTCATACAACCATGAGACAAAATCTGTTGTTCTCACTCCAGTAATGGTTGCAGTGCTGCTGAGCATGTTTTGCCTTAAGACCCTGTATTTGGGGGTTTTGAACTTTGCAGTAACATTATCAGACATACCAAGCTATTCTGCATAACGACCCTTTTCAGAAGGCTCATGTTTTTTAAACAGAGAGAGGGTGTGCATGCTAAAACCCAGAACTATGTTTCTTCATTTTTCCTGGAAGCAAGAGCCTAGCTGGCTACTACTGCTGAGAGTAATGCCCATGCCTGCATTCATTAGAGCAGAAAGGTCTCTAAAGCACTTTCCCCCTGACCAGGAAGGGGAGAAATGATGCAGGAACACATAAAGCATCAGACTGTTTTTCCAGGATTTTTTATGACAATCCGACTTGCTTTCAGAAATGCTTAACTAACCTGTGACAGTACTTCAGAATTTTGGGGGAGTATTCCTAGTACTTTCTACATACTTCCTAGAACAGATTGTGATTTAAAGAGACAATTCAGCTGTGTCAAAGAAATCTTCTGTAGGATACCGAGCTCATATTTAGACTGGATGCACTGCTGGAGCTGCTAGATGCCCAGGTTTGGGCACAACTGGGACCTACCAGCTCTCCCACATTCACCTCAGGAACATAAATGAAAATACACAAAATTACCAGTTGATCAAAATGCAGTGGTATGCTGGCACCGAAACAAAGCCAGTAAGAAGAAAATATTGCAAGGTGAAACTGAATTAATGTTTTCTCATGTAAATGTAAGAGGTGAGAGGACCTTGAAATAAAGACAGAGGTCAAAAAAAAGTGAGAACAGAAATTATTTTTTTTACATTTAAATAAAAGTTGTGTATGTGAAGGGTAAGAATGTTAGCTAAAACCACATAAAAAAAATCAAGCAATAGAACAGCAAAATGAATACACAAGACAGAAATTTGGGAATTTCTGGGAATTTCCAGATACAGGAAAGGCTGAATAATAGGTTGGGTCCAGATGGCAGAGCTGAGCTCATCTTGAGGACAGGGAAAAAAGCTTGTTTGATATGAATTGAATTAACATACCTGCATGCCAGAGCATGTGGAAAAGGAACCAGCTCAATTAAAGATGATCAGCAGCTAAGGAACAGAGTACAGTGCATAGCTGCTTATCCCCCCAGTTAACCACAGAAAAGAACAGCAGTCATTGAGTCTGCACTCCTGTAATGGAGAGGATAATTTGGATTCAAATTGTTAAATGCTCCATATTATTTAGTGGAATGTTCAGAAACTCACTGCCAAGCAAAACATTACAGTGAAATTGCTTTTTAAAGGAATGACCTAACAGTGGACACAAGGTCACCTGAAACTGTTTCTATCATTTGGGACAAGCCTGAGTTAAAAACGAACAGCTCTAATATTTATTATAGCAGAAGGAAGTGTGGGGGTCAGGCTTTACATTGAGAAGTCACAACGCTGTGCCCAGGTCCCCAGTCACAAGTGAGACGTTCAGGAGCAGAAACCAGACAGCAACAGAAAGGACTCAGATCCATGTGAACACAGCAAAAGTTACAAAGCCAAAATTATAATACTAAGAAAAAAAATTTAAAGTCAACAGCCTTCTGTCTAACAGTGCTGACGAGGGAAAATTAACCCACCTTCTGCAGGCACTGCAGACCCTTGAGCCACCTGCATACTTTTCGAGTCTCCTCCATCATCTCCCTAAAAAAAAAAAAGCAAAACCAAAAAGCCTCTCACTTACCTAACAGTGATATTCAGCCACACAACTTCACAAGCAACTAGAAAATCCTTTTAAAGGACATAAAGAGATACTTCCAAAAGATTAAATGCAGTGAAGCAGAGTAATAGAGGCTAACTCAAAGTTTGGAGTACAAAATGAATTCCAGAAAATTCTGAAATGTTTGACTTCAATTTTTTTTGGGTTGAGTTCTCAAGCTACTTATTTTGATTCTTCAAAGTGAATATTAAGCATTTTAAAGAAAATAACCATAATTAACATGTGATCAAAGAGGACCTCTAGGATTTTTCAGATTAATGTGTGTTTTGTAATGGTCATTTATTTTTTCTATGAATTAAATTATTAAGACATCTTCTTCACCTGGTTTTTCACACAAAGGTACAATGACATCTGTGTGTCTATATCTCCACTTTAAATTAATGAAAAAATATGGTATTATATTTCCAAATTGAGTACTCTATGCAAAACCTGTGAATTCTGAATTATTTGAGGGCAATTATCTCACCACTATAACAAACGAAAAAGCTATATATTCTTAAATAATGTAGGAAACAGTGATGTGTGTTTCAGCCTTAATTTTGAGAAGTCACAAAATGTCATTAAATCCCAAGTATTCTCAAAATGTATTAAATTGAATACACTATATATGTTCAATATAAATAATATATAGATAAATAGATAAAAACAATATACTTCTATATAAATAATTCAATTCTAAAGGACCAGAATAGACTCCTAATCCATTTTAAGTCATACAACACAACTCAATTCAAGGTTAACAGCAACTTTATCCGAAGTAGTGTTTGCCTCCAACAAGTCCTAGTTTCCCTGTATTTACTACAGGATGCCACACTGAAGATATATCACAATATAAAATAGATGGTAACAAATAGAAAAAGCAAGAAAACAAGACAGCTAACATAAAATGAAGGAAAACCCAGAGACAACAATAGACATTAACTTGACAATCAGTCTGCATGGCCTCAATATAACTGTCCCATAACTAATCCATCAGGATCCACTGATTTAAGAAAAAGCTTTGAGAAGAGGGACCAGGCAGTACCATCACTAGTGTAAGCTGCTCGCTCACAACAACCAGAGTTTCCAGGTAGCAGAAGCTCTTTTTCCTCAATGGGAAAACAAACAAGCAAACAGAAGTCTAACATAGTTAGCTATTGCTCCCCACATTATTTCAAGGATTGGAGACCTTCTTTCAGCTCAACCCACTTGCTGTAAATGATGATCACAAATTCCTGGAGGGAGGAAACTCATAGGTATAAACTTAGAGAAGCTGAATGTATCCTACTTTTATCTACTTGATTAAATATTCCAGAAGAACATTCAAAGGATAAAACTTTGAAATTATTGTCTACTGCCTAATGATCAGAGCTGCTTTGGAGGAAATTCAGAGCAAGGGGAGAAAAAAAAAGAGTTTATAACAAGAAAAGGTGGAAAGAGAAAGTCATAAGACATTCAGCAATTTGACATTCTCACTCCGTTCATCCTAGTTTGTGCTGAATGGCTTGTGGGTTTTTTAAAGACTTCTACACACTTTTGATTCAGTTAGGTTTTGAGCCAGTGAGGAACACAGAACACATTGCAGCTTATGATTCAGAAGCTCTTGAAAAAATGGTTATGTCTATTTCTACAAATTCTATAATAACATCCACAGCTTGACACAGGCAGCTCTAATAAATAAATATTGAACATAAGCTCCATTACATAACACCTTTTTCATATGTTTCTTCCAGGTAAAGCTGAGCACTGGACCCCAGCTCACCTCACTGCCCAACCTCTACTTCTATGTCAAAAGACACAGTGAGCATGGAGTCATTGCTATATTGATCAGATTTTGGGGATCTCTGCTGACTGCTCAGTAGTGACCATACTACAGCTCTGTGCGCCAATGAACTACTATCTCCACTAAGCAAGTATAATTTGTTTCCTTCTTTGCAGCAGATGTTAGCAATGGACACAGCATTAACACACTGCTGAAGACACTGCAGGGAGTAATACAGCACAGTATCTTAACATGGATGTGGATAGTAAGGATTTGCTGAAGCCACAGAGATGGTCTCTGAGCAATCATCTACAAGCTCTTGTAGCAAGTTTCTTCATTCTCCATTCACTGAGATACAACTGATTCCTACATTTGTTGACTGAAAATGCTTTACACCTGAGTTTTCACTTTTCTAAAACCAGAAGGTAGAAAAGCAATACAAGACCTAAAATTACATTAACGAAATTAAGTCCCCTAACACGTACTGCAAAGCATTCACACCATGAAGTCAAAGCTTTTGTACATTTGGTCATGTTTTTTAATTCACGCATTAGCCAACTGAGATAACAGTATTTTAATGCCTTTGAAGTGAAAACATATTTTTACTCAAGTGTTTTAAAGCTGTCACATATCTGAAACATAAATGAGCCTTGGTCAATCCATTTTTGCTTCCTCCTAACCAAATTCAGGGACAGCACTTTGTGCTCCATCTGCCTGCAGCAGCTTTGTGCTCCTCCTCTCCTGGCTCATCAACACCCGTGAACAGTCAGTGCTCTACTGGCTATGGCTTCAGACCAGGGGCTTGTAATTCTAGACTATTAAATTGCAATACCATTTCAACAGGCAAACTATTACATGGAAATATTTACAATGTAGGAATCTTTTTTTACATAAAGAATGAGATCAAAAAAATCACTAAAGTTTGCATATAATGAAAATATTCCAACAAGTGAAGCATAACAATGGATTATTAAGTCTAATATTGGAGACATTTCAGAGATCTAGTTAAAAACTAGGGAGCAGACTTTAGTTGAACTTTGTTGACCTTATATTAGATTTCTTTTTTAGAATTAATTTATTTCCTTGTAGTCCTCATTATGGTTTTTATTGCATTCATGGAATAGTAAAGCATTTCTCTAACTAATTTAACACCTGTAAATTCCCATGGTTGCTAATGAAAGGCTGTGTAGACTACTAGATAAATTTCTAATTCATATTTCAAAGGTTGTGAGTTCAAATCCTATTAAGGTTGTACCTATTAATGTTTCTATTAACTCATTTCCATCTCTGAAGTTATAGATTGAATTAATACTTTCAATTTTTAGAAAGAAAGAAAACACATCTGCTCCAAATTGTAGCACAAAGAGAGTAAAAGGAAGGAGAAGGAAACAAACTTAATAAGAGGATAGTCCAGATGCAATGACTGTGCTTTTCAAAGTGATGCCTTTCTTGCAATTAAAAGCAAAACCCAAAGAACTACACAACTAGAATCCTTCAAGAAACAGTGAAAATCCATAGTTTTTTCCATATAGTGCAACTGCGTTCACTGAAGCTTTGGCTTCCATTCCTGTCTTTCTAATGCACTTTTCTTTACAACATTTATCATTTAATCTCCCACCACCTTAGTTTATTCATCTGCAAAATGGATGCAATACTTACTGACCTCCTAGTTAAGTAATCCTTAATCCTTTGGACGTCTATAACTATTTCCATTAGAATTTTAAAGCTAATAAATTAAATGCAACTCCAATGGGATTTTGTCAGATTTAATTCATTAGTTATGAGAGTCTTAATGGAACAGCTATAGATGTTCAAAGGATTAATTATAGCTAAAAAACAAGCACTTAGAAAACTATTTAGCTGTATCAAAAAAGAATATATCACTGGAAATAGCCCTGCCCAAAGAGACTAGGAGCTAAGCACCCTCTAATATTGCCCTTGACTGACACAACTTTAAATGCAGCAGCATTCTGGAACAATGCTCTAATTTATGCTGCTACAGATCTACATCTGCTATCAGAAACAATTATGCAAAAGGTTTGAGGCTTTCTTTAAAAATATATTGTTTTGCATATTAGATAACATCTGAGAAGCTGTATTTTGTGCAGCCATTAAAGAAAATAATTTGAGTGGTGTACAAATATGCAATACTTGATTAACAACCAGGGCACAAAATTCCCTTCTCATTTCTCAAGTGGTAATTACTTTTTTCAAAAACACATCATTTTCTCAGAGCAACATCCTACTTGCTGTATTTTCTATTTACAAGTATTCACTGAACTATAATCTTGACCTCTAAGTCATAAGGCTAAAAAAGTTTTGTTTAGATTAGTTTGCTTCTCTATCACTTCTTAATAAACTTACAGCATATATTTCCAATGTCTATTGACATTTAAAATAAGTCATTTGGAGCCATGAATGTGCCTATAATTTACCTGGGTTCAAAAATCCCACCAAAAAAAATCCACAAGCAACACACAGAAATTTCTGAGCCAATCTCAATCATCACTTTAATCACTTTAAGAAAAAGTGAATATATTGCATCAGAAACACTTTTCTGATAATTTGAAATGAAGTTTGCTCTCTCATTTGGTTTTCTCCAAATCAGTGTCAAACTGCTCAGACACAATAGGCTCCAGTTCTGAGATGAAAATACCTATTTTTCCCACATATCCTATGACAGCATGAGTCACCAAAAATCCCAAGGAGTGCAGTCTCTGGTGGAAAGGCTTGTGAGCAGTACACCATAACTGACAGTACCTACACATCCTGATTCACAGGAGTCACCCTACAAGGTCAGAAACTTTTTGACCAGTTTCTTGCATTAATTTGAGCCCTGCTTTACACTGTGCCTCACGTTTGGGCCACATTTAAACCCTTAGCCCAAAGACAGCTGCCGACTCTAGCTTCCCTGACAGATATTGCTTTCAAAAAGCCTGACTGACAAGTTCCTCTTTGTTCTTTTTCTGGGGGAAAAAATAATATTTATATATATATATATATCTGAGGGTCATGCTCTTGGTATTTTCAGAGCTCTAAAATCTCTAGAGACATAAGGGAGACAGAGCTGACTTCTTACCATTGATCACAAACTCCATCGCAAGGAGAAAGAAGATTGAGACCTTGATGAAGACTGTCAAGATTTATACCGAGGGGGGCTGTCTTCAAAGAAGGCTGTGGATAAATAAAAAGCCAGATAAGGGGCTCTTCAGACAGAGCTTTAGAATCAGGGTGCATGGACTGAGAAGCCCCATCAATAGTGTTTTTGTAACAACAACCTGCCAAGAAAACTAGAGAAGTTCTGAAAAATGAGTGAACAGGGAATGGGAGAAAGAGTTTGTTTATCCATATGGTAACAACATTCAGATGGCTCCTAGTAACATGCAAGATGTAGTAATGTACTTGAGAGGAAATCATTTTAAAATATATTGTCTCCAAATTCTTATGATTCATACTAGCTTATACAATCCTTTGGGCCAAATACCACGGTCCCTCCTCAGCTCTCATTCAAGGAAACTCTGCTCAGAATCAATAGGAGTTTGCTTATACAAGAAAAAAAATTAAACTAAGAGTAAAATAGGGCTATGATTCATGGTACTCATGAAAATTTTTTGGGTTGTTCACACAGGCAGACTATACATCATAATAAAAAGATGCTGTACCACTGATGACCTAGTTTTCCAAATCTGTACACATTTATTAATGGAACTGAACACAAACTTCAGCACACAAGCAAAGGCAAAGTGTATCACCTGGATGACAGTTTTCACTTCTGAACATCCTGCTCCATTCTGGTAAGTGCTCAGAAACCTTCAGCCCCCTACATTGCATAAGCTCCCTTGTTCACACAATTATGTAGGAGTATTTTAAGAAAAGACTATATGTGATTAGGATGGGAATCATTCTACTTTTCTTATGGTGCCTCTGTATAAAAATAATGGCTCTATCAATTTTTATATTTTACCTTCTAATAACACAATCTGGGATTTATTTTGGAAGATCTGAGTGCTTCAGAATAATTCATCTCTCACAAAAAAACATTACCATGACAAATATTTAGCTATTATGCAGGCCATGTTTAATTCATTTTACTAAGTAAGAATGTTATTAGTACAGACGCTTATGAAAATAAGTAGGATTGTTTTATTGTTTGTAAATAATTTGTAGTGAAATTTTCCAAACAAACATGAAAAGGACAAAGACATTTCACAACATATGTAAATCAAACAACAAAGTATTATTTTTACTCTTTTTTACTTTTTCTTTTTTTAGAAAAGGAGGCAGAAACCTCCGCTTAGCATCAATAACATTGATGCAACTTTTAGGGTTTCTCATATTTAATCATCTTTGTTGAGAATGAACCCTTGGTCCCCTAGAATTCAGCCAGTTCTACTACATTTCTCCCATCAAATTTTTCACATCTTTAATTCATCTTAGCTTATTCTTCACACTGTTCCCAGGTTCTTGTTTTAGACTGTGAAATGCATGTATTATATAATACAGTAAACCAAAACTGCCTAAATTTGAGTGTATGTGTACTACTTCTTTTCCTCTTCAGTTAAACCCTTTTATTTTGCATTCACGACCTTCATTCCTTCATCATCATTTTCTGCTCAAACACACCATTGCAAACCCCTCACCACCCAACCACTTTCATACTTTTAATTTGATTATGCTTTCAGTTTCTCCTACCACCAGACCTTTTTTTCAAACTGTTTCATGATACTTAAGGCTCTCCTTCCCCCTTTCTTCTACCATCTTGTCTCTTCTCTGCTTTTTATTCCTAAAAATTTTTACATCTCCATCACTCACATTCAGCATGACACATTTAGGAATTTACCTCCTTTCCCCTCCTTTTCTTTCTGTCATAATACCTGTTCTCTCCCCTGCTGCAAAATTTCTCCAAGATGTTTTGCGAAGATAAAGTAAGATTTCTCATCAGCTTCTTTACTGACATGTTAGTGCATCTCTCCCTCTTACTATGCAGCAGAACAGCCTGTGTGTGCATAATGGGGTGTATATTCTAGCAGATTGCAAGGATGGTGGGTGTTAAGATGCATAAATGTGTGTGTATGTGCATGCTGGTATATGTGGGTTCACATATAGATGCCAATTGCTAGCTACACTCCTAGACTCTATGAATGACTGCAACCAGAACTTTATCATTATTATATTCTAATTCCAAGTCATACTGTAAAAATATTTTGCCTTACACAAATTAAAGCAGATACAGAATCTTAATATGAAATAGGAAATGTCTCCACCAGAATATCTTTGAATCTGTTAGAGAGTCTAAACCAAAATAGAACATGGGGATAGTACAAATGACAGGATTTTTAAATGAAAAAAATTTAGAACTGCTGAGTCTCACAATACGATATTCAAAGGAATGAGGGAACAAACTACTGGACTACAGAGGGTAGAAAAGTAGTTGTCTGCTGACATGGGGTAGCTATGAGCACAGGGGACAGGAATCCATGTGAGTGATGAAAACTCTAGACAAGAACAGAGAAAGGAAAAAAGAAGATCCAGCTGAAGCATGGACAAGCACACAAATGTTGAAATTTCCTGAACCTGAGTGAATCTCTAAACTGAAGAGCCACATGCATCTGATAATGACACGTTTACTCTTTAGATGAACAAAATGTGCCTTAAATATTTAACTCTTTCCTGGAAGCAGAAACTGAGATACAAGCACACATATAGAACTTCATTTGACAATTCCTAATGCATGAAAAAGAAGTTTGTTCCATGAAGTAAACTGGAATGAGACAGGAATCTCATATGTCATTTTCTAGATACCCAAAGCTCATATAGAAATTTCAAACAACATTCAAACCACCTCATTTCTACAAATTAAATATCAGCTACTGATACCTGAGTGTTACTGCACCTCTTAAAGAAGTACCTGGATGGTTCTCTGCACATATAAAAGGCAGAGATTTGCATTAATTGAAAACCAAAAGCATGCAGAAAAAGACCTTTAAAAAAAAAATAAAATCACATCTAAGGCCAGTAACACACTGTTAACCACTAGCAGTGGCTAGAGCTGAATTGTCATCCCTTTGCTCCCCAAGAACTTGACAGAGTTCACCTCTTACTCTGAAAAACAGTAAAACATTCACCTTTTGAGCACTCCAAGATTTGGAGGCCAAAGGTTTATATTAGGCAAACAGATTAAAAGAACAAGAACAGTTTTACAGTTAAGATGCACTCAAGTACAGTGATACTAATCTATTCCCCAAGTACAGAGAAATTGTTTCATCTCTCACATTTCATTTAGAAACACATTTCTCTCTTTTCTCTGTCTCTGTCCCTTCTTCCATAGAACAAAATGAAGTAAAGATGCTCACTGCTGACACTCTTCAAGAAGCGTTAAGTGTGATAACCAGAATTAAATGTAAATACAGGACATTGGTAGAATAATAGCAGAGGCAGGAATAATTTCATTAATCATCTCACATTCCCCTACTCATCAGTTCTACAGACTGGAACTTCAAGCTAAGCTTTCTATATTGAAATAATAGGTCTTTGTTTCAAGAAGAAAAATATATACATATAAAAGTAAATGCAAACCTCTCTTTCACAAGATGTATATATGTATTAGAGTGATAATGTTTGGTGACAATTTTTTTCATTACTGCAGCTATGTGCTTGCTATATTCAATTTAGCCCTGTCACTTTACTTCAGTTCCACAGACATATAATTGTTATTACGTTTTCATCAATACCATATTTACTTTGAAAATGTAACAGTCTCTGTCCACCTCTAGATAGGAATTTTTTTTTCTTATACACCATTGCTGCAATAATGAAATATCTCCAGAATTATTGTTAGATGTGTTTCTTTTTTGAAATGTCATCATTACACAGTGCCCCATGACAACCAGATACGAAGGAAGAACAGCTTCTCAGAAGTCACATTTCTCAATCAACACGAGCTTACAATTTTAATAGTGCCATCATTCAGGTGGGCAGAGAAGTAATTGTGTATTTCATAAAGTTCCAGAACTACTGTCAGCCAGGAGTTATGTGTCACATCCATACAGGAAAAATACTGGAAATATAAATTTTCCTTCTGTCTTCTGTAATGCATTTATACACTGACTCTATTGAGCAGCATATAATGAAGAGACCTGTGACTAAGAGAATACTAGCATGCTCACTATGTGGAAAATCAGGCAGAAAAGCATATTTTTGTCACTTTCAGCAGTAAGGAGACACCTAACTCTTCACCTGCCAGTTTTACCAATTTTATCAGAGTTGAACAGAACAGTTCAGGCCACTCAACTGTGCTTCCTTGTTTTTCCAAGCCATCAGCAGTGTGTCACAGTTCAGAGATGCAGAGGACACAGTGCAATGAGTGTGCACACAGTGGGAACTGGAATCACTCAGTAATGTCCCAGCCACAGCCACTAGAAGTTACAGTGGCTCAAGGCCAGACTGTTGATACCTGTAAAAGCTGGAAATGTCACATCCACTACTCCCATGTACTGGGTGAAATGAATCTTGTTATCTTGATATATTTACCCGTTGTGTAAGTTACTGCTACCATGAGATGAGTGGTTATGAACACTCTATGAAATGCAAGACTTAATACAAATGGTGATTAATGACTAGCTCACGATGACAGATGTTGCTATTTTGAGAGTGGTCTTGGCCCTAACCAAAGCTTCTCTTGTATACTCCGTGCCTTCACAAGGGATTGCTAGCCCATGCACTGTAAACTGTAGCCAGAAAGTGTCAAGATTTCTGGAGACAGCAATCCAAACCCTGCATTACATGATCAAATTTCTAAGTCATTCCTAACTGTCCAGCACTTTGATCATAGTGCATTACCCCATGACTGGTCTCTAGTATGACCAGCATCTCTCCACACAGAGTAAATTGGCAGGACTATACACTGTAACATACAATCACTTCAAAATTAGCATAACAAATCATTTTCTAGAAATCATTAATGGAACTAGTACAGCAGAAGAAGTTTGCCTACAAAATGCTGTAAATGGTGAAGATGCCTTGTAAATTCTGTTTTGCTTATCAGAGGTAAGAGAGCTGAATGGCAAATATTCCTTTATTTCATACTCAGAAAGTATTGAAAAAAATTATTTCCCCCTGAAATCCATTTTTAGATTGTATGCAGGAAAAAAATAGTGTGTGTCCAATGCAGTTCTTTGCAGGTGCCTGCACAAAACTAAATGTTGACTTAATTTTTTTAAGGGAAGTGAAAGAAGTTTTTTGTTCCTTCATCTTGTGCTTACCTAACTTATTGCCATTAACCTTGCAGATAATAAGTCTACCATCTTCTTCTCTAATGACAGAAATGAAATAAACTCATTCCACTTCATGACTGCTTTGAAACTCTCCCTTCTGATGTGTCATCAAAGCAGTCCTGAACAGGCTTTAAAATGAGACTGTTAAATGAACTGCAATTCTGCTGTGCTACCTCCTCCCACCTGTTGAATCCCATGACCCAGAAGTGAAAAAGCCACGTGCATCCCTACCTGCCAGCTCAAACTGCTCCACATGATTACTGCAGCTGCATTCAGGATGCTATAGTGGGGTGCAGAACCACAGAAAATAATATGGAGGCAATAGCAATACTAAGTGAAATTCAAGAAAGAGAACACTAAAATTGGGGCAAACTGCTACCTGCACAGCCAGAACTACCTTCCTTGACACACTCCACTGTAACTGACATGCAACAGTTACAGTCTTGACCCAGTAGCATTTCATTCTATTAAAATAGCACTGTTCTTAAATTAAGCCAGAAGGATCCCAGATCTATAATTTTTCTTCCACTCAAAAGCACACTGCTGCTTTGGAAAACATCCCGATCTCCAAGGAAGATTATGAGAAATATCAATCCATTAATACTGTTCCTTAGGAGTTAATTTCATCTCGATGTAAGTCTATAAAAGGGTTCTTACATGGAGGGCAATAGAGTTGAACTAAAGCTGTGCAAAATTTACAAAGAGCCACATGAAACTATATAAAACTCACCAGGTCTAAGGAGTGCACTAATAATTTGAACCAGCAGGGCTTAGCTCTAAATTTTATTGAGCCAGAGAACCTCTCATTAAAATCAGAAATGCAATTTTGGGCACTATTTGGAATTGTACACATTTCTGGAGGCTAATTATTTCTCTTTTTCCTCCCCTTCTCCCCCTTCCAGGTTGAATGCTGTGGTTGTTACACAAAGCCACCGGTCTAAGTTTCATGGCTAGACTTCTGGAAGGCTAATTGGCTCTGTGTGACCAACACGAAGCCTGCTGCAGCTAAGCAGAGAGCCTCTCTGTACCTGACTTACAGAATTCTTATTTCCAAAAAGTAAAATTTCTAAAAGAAACTCTTTTAAACTCTAACACATTGTGTTCCTGCCTCCTGCTGTGACTGACCCAAAGAGAAGAGCCGCCCATCGCTGCGAGGAGTGAGCAGATCAGTCCTGCAGCTCCGCAGAGAGGTCTGTGCTGCGGCAGGAGAGGTCTCGGGTTCACTCCCTCTGGCAAAGCGATTAGATTGTTACAAATCTCCACTACTTTCCACACAAAGTTTCACTACTTATTTGCGTAACCAGGGAGAAGAAGGACATGAATCAGTGTTAACTCTGTACCAGGTTTTCCACAAAACAAAAAAAAAACAAAACAAAACAAACAAAAAAAAAAAAAAAAAAAATAAAAATAAGGCAACAAAACCTGGAAGAGGGATTCAAATTTGAAAAAAGTATCCTTAGATGACTGTGCCACTACCTCGTTCAGGTATCAAGTCTACAATTTATCCAATGGCAGAGAAACGGGAAATGCTTGTTTCCTCAACTCTTTGTTAATAAATCTAGAAGTGTTTAAGCATAACATACACTCTCCACTTTCCTGATTACACATGCAGTAGGAGTAATTTAACAGCCAAAAACTGTTTATAGGTATGCAAGTTCCAGATTCACACATACTGATAGAAAAAAATTGGATACACCGTTTTTGAAGGGGAACTAGAGCTTCAGCTGTCTTCAACTTATAAAAGTCTGGTTTTCATAGCACTTACAGGAATAGATGTATAAAATAACAGCAGTAGCAGAAGCAGCTGTTTATATATCAAAAAAAGTAAAATAAAGGTGGAAATTGCTCCTTAGGAAGGGAAGAACTTTCACAGAAATAGTAACCAGACCAGATAAAGTGTGAAAATCAGGGGGTGATCGTGGTATATCATTCTCAACACTGTAATTTTTATTTAAGTTGTGTAGCTGAAATTGCAAGAGACCTGTTCTATTTAAATGTATCTGGAATTAAGAATTTTGATAATAATTGAGCCTTTTAGATAAAAAAGGATGAAGGATCTGAAAATGCTAGTAATGATTTCAGCAATTACAAAATCAGAGCAAAAATATACAACACCTGAAAGAAATAAAAGACATTAAAATTTAGTAAGAACAGGATGACCTTAACAACTCAAGTAGCAAGAGAGAGGTGAAATTGGATAATAAGATGTTATTAGACTAAAAGCTTGAAAAATAATAATTAAAAATTACCACAACCAACAGATAATCCATGGTAATGTCAAGCAAGCATGCTGCTTTGCAAGGCTGTGGTGTGATGTGCTTCCAATACCTGTACTGTGAAAAAGATCCTGAGACCCACCAATGAAGACTATATAATTATGGAGAGTACTTAAATTCTCATTTTGGTTAGCATTCCAAAACTACTTTTTCCCCACACAAATCCAAAACACTGAACTAAATTAATTTTTGGTCATTGTCAGTGTCTTTTTTTTTGTTATTTTTTAATTAAGTCTTCCTTTAACCTGAACAACTGTTCTTGGTCACCTTCTGAAACTGAATTTTGTTCCTTTGCATACCCAAAAGCCCCCTGAGACATCAAAAAAAGCAATGTTGAGAACTGGGCATGAACAGTATATGTGCTGCATGTTTTCCTTTCCCATCACCATCCAGAAGCAGATTTTCACTGTAAATACCAAAAAAACCAGACTCGACAATGTCTTCTTTCCTTCTATCCACATTTTCGTTTCAAGCCTCAACTCACAAAAACATTTTGCAGGAGGGGGGAAAAAAAAAGAGAGAGAGAGAGAAAATCAACTTTTCCCCGTGCTTTTTTTCCAGTTGATTGCTACTCCTTGGCACCAATTATAACTGCTTCACAGCTGAACCAAAGCAGCACAGTCAGCAAAATCACAGTCTCTCCATTCGCAAGCAATCAGAGAGACTCGATGCAAAGGAGCAAAGGTGAGACAGACACCAGCCTAATAGGCCAAGGAGGAATATGCCCCTAGTTCTCCTCAGTCCAGGCAACCTGGTTGGTCAGAATGTAAATTTCTAGTAAACAATTTCACTGCCCATCTGATAAAGAACTGCAAACTATGTAGACAGTACAAAACCACTGGGACAAGGGGGACTGCAGATCCTGCCACATTAGGGCCAGTGTTAAAAATAAAAGCATATCATGAATTCACTGCCCAGCTGGAGTGAGGAGCCTCTGGTTGTTAGTCAGTAGTGACAGAGGGAACAGAGGATGAAGACCATACTCAGTGTCCCTTCTTAATGACAGGAGACATCAAACAGCATCTGTACATGCAACCTTCTGGGAATTCAGAGTCTGCTTCAATATCATGCTTCACACCTTGATTCCTGGCTTTGGTTCTTGATCCTGCTTCCTACCTGCTCAGCCCTGAATCCTCTTACATTTTCTTAATTCTGTACTCCTTGTGCTACAGCTTGTCCCTGGCTGGTCTGCTTGACCAAATCCAGCACTGCCCACTGCCTTGCTGCTTGGAGTCCTTGGCAGTCTGTCTCAGACCTGAACAACTCCCTCAGCCCCAAACTGATGTGTTATTTAATTACTGTGGGTCCTCCTTTTAGCTGATTTGCTAGTCTGTCACCAGCTCGGTGTACCTCAGGAGCACAATCATCCTATCCAGGTGAAGCAGTATTCAGTTCTTCAGGTCAGAATTTCTTTGAACTCCGGTGGTAGTCAGCACCACAGCACAGGGGTCTCTTCACATCTCTACTGCTCACAAGCTTTAGCAGAGAAGACAGCTTTATTAGGTTTAACTCAGTCTTCTGTATAGTGCTCAGTCCCACATGGTCAGGTTTAACTAATAGGTACCACAGAAGGTGGAGAAAGAAATACACCTAACACAGAAAACAGCTCAGATCACATTGTTACCACACTATGTGCTATGGCTTTAGCAGTAATTTGGGATACACTTAGGTGAATTTTACATGGATCACTACAGAAGTGCCTGTCCTTACCATTAAGTAATTTCCCTGGCTGATCTAGCAATAGTATTAGTGGATGCTGAAGTAGATTACATTAACCTAGCTCTCTGTATTCATAATGAAGTTCTATACAGTCTCTCTTAATAGAGAGTGCAAAACAATACCCAGCACACCAAGACAGTTATAGCACAGAATTAAAGCTGCCTAGGGCAGGATGCTAGTGCAAGCAGCAAAGTCAGAAGCTCAAGTGAGAAACCCTCTCCTGCTGCCACAGGAGCACATCTCCTCCGTGCTGGCTTCATGACAGCAGTAGAGCACAGGCTTGTTGGAAACACATTGCAACTCTCTGAGGAAAGGACACGTATTAGCTAGTACCCCTCAGCCATCAGTCCCAATGCTGCCCTGCAGAGCTGCTAGGCTAAAGGCAAGCAGAATCTGACAGAGCAAAAATGAGGATTGTAGCCAGATGTGGGATGAATACCCACTACTAGGGAAGGATCAACACACCATACAACTAAGAAACTGAAACCATTTGTGAATAAAATGATAGCCAGGGCACAAAATGTATTTTATGAACAAGACGTCAATTCACTGTCGACCAACTGAAACTACAGTACCATTAACTGGATGAGTTGCCTGTCCTTGAGGGACGAAGGATTGCAAGATCCTTTCTGCTCTGCAATCCTTCATCACTTAATTAATAATAACTGTTACTTTGTGGGTGCATATACAGGTCAGAAGTCCAATAGCTAGTGCCTTTGTCTTACTCACTTACTTTCTGCTTACACATTGACCTTGCTGACTTTCCTTTCTCGCTCTGCTACGTACAGTATTAGCTATGAAGTGCTACAAACTGTAGAACTTCCCTCCATCCCCCAAGGAAGAAACCCCTTCTTCATTTCCCTGTTTTACACTCCAGCAAACATAAACACCATCTGCACTTCTCCCAGATTTGCATGTACATAGTTTTCTTACACTCCTGACCGGAAGTTTAGAGGGAAACTTACACAAAGCCTTTCAAAGACTTATGGCCACTGACCAGATCCATAAACAGAAGTTCAGGGATGATGATGCAGAAAGCCTGTTGCAAACATATCTTTATTCACCTTAGAACAGTGGGGAAAAACATGGTTGAAGGACTTGTCCTATGTCATGCAGGAAATCATGGTAGAGGACACTCCTGCACCCTCTCTAAAGCAGCTGTATTAAATTACTGTTATATTTTCTTGCTCTACAATTCATCATAAGTATTGCATTTAGAGTTCTTTTTAAACATTCATGTAATCTGACAATGAAAATTCCTATTAATGCAGAAGTCATACGCAGTACTGAAAGTGATGTTCTCTTCCAGGGGTCCTCATTTCTCAAAAACATGTAAAACTGCATAACAACCAAACTAACAAACAGTATTTCATCCCTTTTCTTTCACTTTCAATAATTCATAGTTCTAATATTTACTCTATTACCTGTGCTACGTAAATATTAATGACATGCTACTACACAAACTTTGAGTACTTTCTGACTAGATCAACAATAAAGAACTCTTGCCCTTGGCCTAAAGACAAAAGATTGTCACTGTGATTAATAACAAAAGTGACAAACTCTTGTAACTGCAATCAACAAACATATTATTCTAGAGAAATATTTCACTAGTTCCTAAATACATTTCAAAAATACTTGAGATATGTCTTTAAAAGACATCAGAAAACCCACCCTGAAATTATTGTATTGCATGAAAGCTCTTGCAATCTTTTTATTACATTGCAATGTTCCAAAAGATCTATGTCTCATATTTAACAGGTTTCCTATTTCAAATGTTTAATGTTACAATGCATGAGTAAAAATGAAGGTTACTTCCCACTTTGTCTGACTGATTAATTTCACCATACTTTTAGAGGAAATAAAATTTAAATCTTGTTTAAGTTGGAAGAATAGAAGGCACTGTGACACCAAACTATCCACATATACACAAATAAAGTAAACAGGGCTCTTTCCTCCAGTTTTCCCTGAAGGTAAAACAACACTCATCTATGACTTCATTGAGTTAGTCTACTCAAAACCTAGAAACTTCTGATGGCACAGACATATTCAAAACATTCTTGCATTTCCCTAATGCTACTACTGATTATGCTTTATCCAAACTTTCTTTAATACACAAAACTCTATCCAGTGCAGTTCAATTACTTGATGAGCCAAGGTTAACACTTCCACAGTGCTGACACGGAAGGAGTTAATGAAAGTAGGAATATTCAACTCGGTATTCTTTAAAGAGTCTTAAGTGTCTCGTAAGAGGTTGCCACCATGTACAGTCAAGGACAATCTGGACACCTGGATTCTGAGCTACTATGTATTCTAGTTAATACACGTTTCCCCCCACCTCCCATCTCTGCTTCCCCCTCAATTCTGTCAATTTACTAAGTGACAAAATGGGCACTTAGCTTTTTTTCCACCCGCTCCCTTGTGAAGCTATAAATCTTTAAATGCATTTTGACAATTACTGGCACTATTAACTGGGGATTGCCTGAGATGGGCACAGTCCTACCATGTCTCTCATCCACAGTAAGAATTCAAAAACCAAATCAGATATTTAGTAGCAGATGAGTGAAATGTAGTGTTTTGGCAACCTTCACCGGCCTTTGTTCTTCAGTTTTGCTCAGCTCTTCTCTCCTATATTTGGCTTGCTGATCAAAGTCCAAAATGTGAGGGCTACAATGTGCCTAGTTTAGCATGCAAATGCAAAGATCAAAAGCAGCCCTCCTTTTTATGAGCACACACGCACTGTCTTAGTCAACAACCATATACATCCCACTTCTGGTTTTGCCACTGGGAATATGAGATCTAAATTAGATTCAGAGGACAGGAGAGAGAAAATTAGTGGCGTGTCATTTCCACCATTCCATCACAGTTAGCCACAAGTTGTGGCATAAGCAATAAATTACATACTGTGAAATTTCAAAGAACCACAGTCAATCAACATGAGATTCCAGTGTTTGTTTGTTTCTTTACTTTGGCCTTTATTTAATTACTACTCTGGGTATAAAACAATTTTCATGGATTGCTCAAGCATACAGAAGTAAGCATGTCTGGACCTACGAGTCAGGTAGAGAAAGACTTGTGCTCCAAATGTGTACAAGGGAGCTCACTTTGAGTAGAGAAAAATAGATAAGCAGCATCATCCTCCAATGCCATTTAGCATACAGATTTAAATCCTATCAATTCAAATGTGAAAACTGGGAACTGCTTTACCACAAGGACAAGACTTCTCACTTTACTTGCCTGTAATTTATAACCTTTCCGTAACAGTGGTCCCTTCTGGTTCAGGGAAGCCATCTGTAGTTCTTCCTCAGTCTGCATCAAAGTCTGTACAGAGTTATCTTCAAGATTAGTGTTTGCTAGCATTTCTAATAATGTCAGTTCATCTCTGATCCTTTTTTTCACAAGGACTTCCTTTTTTGGCTTCATGCAAACATTGCCTTTCTATTGCCAGAGTGACTGTTTTTCCTCTCTTTAAAAGAGGTGTTAGAATAGAATATTTCAGTTGGGAGATACCTACAGTGATGATCTAGTCCAACTGCCTGATCAATTCAAGGCTGGCCAAAAGTTAAAGCATGGTAATAAGGGCATTGTTTGAATGCCTCTTAAACACTGAGAGGCTTGGCCATCAATCACCTCTCTAGGAAGTCTATCCCAGAGTCTGACACTATCTCAGTACAGAAATGCTTCCTAATGTTCAGCCTAAACCTTCTCTGGTGCAGCTTTGAACCATTCCTACATGCCCTATCACTGTATACCAGGGAGAAGAGATCAGCTACCAGAGAGAAGATATCAGCTTGGAACAAATGTAGAAAACAATACTGCAATATGTGCAGTAATCAACCATGGATGTAATCAACTATCAAACAGGATGTTTAGGTGTTTGGATCCCATTCCTGCCCTCCTTCCCTGTCAAATGAAGTGGAGGGAATAGAGCAGAGCTACTCCACTTTGATGCACAAAATAATTTCTATAGAAAAGCTGAAGAGTTAGTGTCACCTTAATCTTGTCAGAAAGCAGAATGGATTGTTCAATATCTCCCACAAAAGAACCCCAAAAAAATAAAATAGAGGCCTTAACCTAGTCTACCATTTAGTGAATTCCTAAATGAGTAAATAAAAGGATCAGATCATTAGGGGAGGATTGTGGACAGATTCTATTGAACCTCACAAGGCCATTAAATTATTTATAATCTCCTTGATTACATGTGAGAAGGGTCAAATCACTTCTGTAACACATGATTTTTTATGTCATTTTTCAGCTGGCAAGGTAAATGATTATGGCTTTTTCCCTCTAGCTCCAGATGGGCTACAGTTGTTAATGTCTGTTATGTTAATAGAGTATGCAATATTAAGGAATATAAGATATTTATAACAAGTTATAACAGAGCTATGACCCAAACAAATCAGATATAAAATTTTAATGAATTGGTCCCTAAGTCTATTAATTTAGTTATAGAGTAGAAAGCTAGCAAATGTATTTTCTCTCTCTCAGGCACTACAAGTGGAGAAAAACCTTAGCCAGGGTCAAACTTTGTTGTACACTACTAAAAGAAAAGACTATGTTTGAAGGTGACATACAGTTTAATTTCAGGAAGATTTCCTAGTAACACCATTAATTAGAAAGAAAAAGTTGAACTACTTTTTCCACAGAATGTACCTCCATATCATACAATGCTGAAAATACACATACATAAATAACAAGACTTTGAAAACCTAGCAAAGTTCATTGTTGGATTTACCATTATTTGTAGTGGAGTAATGTTGTATGCACAATCACAATGCTTTCAATTCCTCTTGGAATATCATTTTGCATATGTGTATACATGCATACATTAACACTTATCAGATTACTGATCCCAAAGAATATTTCCTTGGGATACATACTTCACAAATTCCTACAGACTATCTTTAAAACCTGCTTAGAAAGTATACCTTCTTTTTTTCTAGAAAAGTGCATTCAACATCTGTAGAATTCTTCTACAGCATTTTTATAAAGGTCTTCTTGAAAACACTTAAGAAAATTAATGGTGATTAAAAAATACATTAGACAGAACATATTGTAAACTCCAAACATTTTTCTGAATCAGTCAATGAAGGAGAGTTTTGTTTGAGTTTTTTTAAGAGTTGACTTGCTAACTTATATCCAGGAATACATAATATTTGCTCAAAATTTCATTTACCTAATAAATATCAGTCCAAGTATGTGACTTGCTGTTACATAAGTCTCCAATTCAGATGTTTCAGTTTTTCCTTTCTCTCCACCACCTTCACTTTTATATTCAAATTTCTCATTTCATCTTTACTTGACTCAATTACCCTTCAGGATAATCTGTCCATACTTATCTCTATACCCACTTAATTAATAGCACTGCCATTGCATTATGGCTATTAGAAGTATTACACTGGTAAATGTTGGAGGTTATTTAATTACACTGAATTTACCATACATTTCCATGAAAATTATTTTCCTGTGCACCCCAATGCCTATATAAATAAACACCGAAATTTAATTCTCTCTTTTCCTCTGCCCTTGATCACTAACATGAGTGCTGCATTACTGAAGGTATCCCTTCTTGAATCAAACTGATCCTGATCTCTCCTAGAAATACCAGTTCTGCTACTGCAAGTGGTGTCACTACTGCATCACACACAGGTCTGAGTGAGTGACACATCTGCAACAAACTGGCATTTCTGACATTGCAATGACTTCAAGTGCAGCTCTCAGCGGCTGCCAGAGGATGTCTCTGGCACCCACCACTAAGGCCTCATGCAAGACTCTACACCAATAAAAAGTAGAAGCTCTGTAAGCAAAAGCTTACACAGAATTGTGGCTGACTTTACCTTGTTTAGGGTGTTTTTTCACAGAAACTATGTGCATCACGCAGGCAACACTTGGCACAATGTAACATCCAGACCAATATGGCTTTTACCTTTTCTTCAGGATATTCTAGAAATACAGTACATCACACTTTATAGGCTAACATATTTGTTGCCCTTTGTGATTCTTGGCAGTCTCCAGGATCTATTTTTTTTTGTGTTTCAATTGCCACATAAACCCTTAAAAACTCCAATAAAAACAAATATTAATGTACTAATAATGCATAAACATCTATGCTGCAAAATAATTTACTTTTACTACAGTTCTGCTTTGTATAGGGTGCAATAAAAACAGCATCTTGGCATTTTATATTCATATTCTCTCAACTATTTTAATACTATTAATTAAGTTCAAAGTTTGCAAGTTAAATGTTGTTTACATTTCTGCTTGCCAACATGCAAATACAATATTGAATCTGAGAGTTAAGCTAGGTCTTCTTCTACTTCATGAAAAACAGTCAGCGGATGTTGAATCTCCAACTTTGGTTAGTGTTATCTGTGGAAATTCATGGTGCATTTCCCAGCTGGGGCACACTGTGCCAGAGATTTTTGTGTTTGCAGAAAACTGGAGAGGCAGGGGGAAATTCCAGACATCCACTTTCTTACTTGGTCAAAAAGGTATTAAATAGATATTGTGCTTCACAAGATTCAGAAGCCTTGTGACTACTTTCTGTGTAATAATTGCTTGATATCTCTGTGTTCTGTTTTCCATTTCTCTTTGAGTACTTCCCCAAGCATACAAAGTGGATTCCAAGTGGAATCAAACAAGTTAAAATGTTCTCCTGAGAAATGCTCAGAAACAATCTCTTGAAGACATGCAACATGGAGAATGTTATTCTTGGAGGGTTGGGGGAGATCTATTCTTATTTGTACCTTGTAATGACAATTTATTAAATTTTTCCCACCATAATGTTTGGAAAAATATGAGAACAAGGTGGATTTTCAATTGAACCATGAGTCAAGCTTGATGTCTGGATACAGTGCCTCTAACCAATACTTCGGTCACAGGTTAATTCAGGATGTCAGGATCCAACCAGCTATGAAGACACGAAAAGGGAAGGGAGGACCAGAAAGGAAGGAACATGGTAGGACTCTGGTTCATTTTTGAAAAACTGCTACATAACAGAGAAGACTTCTTTGCAGAAGCTTATGGAAGCATCCACAACATGGGAGCATAACATGACCTAGTGAGAAGGATATTACTTTCTACTTAGCACACTCTTTGTTCTGTAGTGTACAGGACCAGGGTTAGACCACCACACTTACCATAGATGGTTATACACAGAGAAGGAGTGGGAAGTCAAAAAGTCACACTTAAAATACTCATGAAGAATGATGAAAATGTGTTCCTCCCAACAAAGCCAGAGCACTTTGGCTTGCATTGGGGCTAAATTGATAACATTCCACATCCAATGCTATGCAGAGGAAATTTTAAAGTATCTTCTAAGTTAATTTCTCTCTTGGAATTCAAAACACTGCCTATATTTCACAAACAGTTTACTGAAAACTTAAATATTTGTTATCAGATTACACAGCTTACATTCTTCACTACTCTGAGGCAAGACATTTAGCAAGGAAAAATTAATTTTGTGAATGTTGGAACAACAAAAACAGCAACCAGTTGCATTAAAAATCTCACTTAAAATTTTATAGTGTGATGAAGTTGCAGAAAGGGAAGACATCTGGATGACAATTTAATTTATCAACTGCTTTCTATCCATTAATCTCTGGGCCTTTGAAATCGACTATAAAGTTTACCCCTGGACAGTAAGGACTATAACAGTCATTTTGCTGAGAGGTAAACTGGGATACAGAGATCTTTTTTCCGTCTTGAGAGTCTAAAAAACAAAAAGGAAAAAAATGTCAAGAAAAAAACACAGAGTGAAATCAAGAGTTTCTGTTCTCTTAGCTATCACACCAGTCTCTCACTCAGCTTTATCCAAACAAAACAAAGGGATATTTGAAATTGTCCTCACCGAGTTACAAAAAGAAACATGCAAAGCTACTCCTGCCATCACTCATTCTCTCTTCCCAGTCACAGAAGTACTGGATATGCCATCAACAAGCATATAAAGGCTGTATGATCCATGCTGATTTCAAAAACCAGAAACTCTTCCAGCTGGGAAGATCCTTTCAAATTACAATAATAATGTTTTTAATTTTTTTTACAAGTACTAGTACAGAAAGCCAGTATGCCTTCAGATCTGCAGCCACCTGTGCATAATAACACATAAACACTTCTCATGCAAAGGAAACTACCCACATGCACAAAGCTAACTAACACTATAAGCTCTACATAAAGAAATAAATTTTCTTGTTTTCTTATTGTGTTAGTTAACCACTGAAGAACTTTGGGGCTGTTCCTAAAGTCTGAAGATTTAGTTCTCAGGGAACACAAACAACAATGAGCAAGGAGTTCTGTTTTTACAAAATTTTCAATACATGCACACAAAGATTTACAACCCCTTTTTGATAAAATGTATCACATAACTAATAATCAAAGGAAAGCCATCTAATAAAATGTTTTCATGTTAGGCATGGAAACTTAGACAAGCACATATGCACTCTTACAACTATTTAACAGACCAAATACTAGTCACTGCTGCAGCAAGTTAAAAAGATAAAAGAAGTGCACATTTACTAACCAGAAGCTGGCAGCCACAGTGGCTGGCCCGGACACTGCCTTTCCTCCAGCATCCCTGTCACTCTGGAGAACTGATTCCTCCAGCTTGGGAAGAGGGAGGAGAAGACAAAAGAGCACAGCAGCCGCTGTGACAAAACAGTGTAAAATACTCATTGCTAAAGTTCAGCGTTTCCCCCACTTCCCTCCAGTGGAGCCCAGGTGCAGAAGTCAGGAACAGTGTAGGTGTTTGAAGTGGTATAGAAGTGCAGCATATATTTTAAATTTCAGATTTTAGAAAATAACTTCCCTTTTTGTTCCCAGGGCTCAGACTTACAGAACTCTGCAGACAGAGTGCTGCAAATATCCCAAGCTCCATCCCAACGTAGGGATAACTCTGAGTGTTTGGGCTGAAAACTTTGCCTCTCCATTACTGCTGGGAAATGGAATACAGAGTTAAAAATAA
Organism: Acanthisitta chloris; assembly: GCF_000695815.1. Lineage (NCBI taxonomy): Eukaryota > Metazoa > Chordata > Aves > Passeriformes > Acanthisittidae > Acanthisitta > Acanthisitta chloris. Next base: position 311,242 of record NW_008659071.1, read on the forward strand.
AATACCCTCTTCTCTTTCTCTCCACTCAGCACTGCTGTTCACATAATCACTACCTGCTATACTTAGGTTTAATCCTAATTATGAGCCAACAAGCCATCATAATCTCAAAAAGCAACTTTAACATATTAATGCCTATTAGCTCATCAGAGTCCATCCTCTTTCCTCAAAAAAATAATCAATTAGGAATAAACAAGCCCACAGACTATGAGATATATTAACAGCTTTTTTTTGTACCTTATAGGACAAGAGTACAATGCTACAGAATATGTAGTTTTACAAAAAAAATATTATTTTGTGGAAACATAGTAAAGAAATTCTATATTAAAGCAGCAGGGGAAAGGATTTGGAAGCTGTTTGGCACCTATTTCAAATAACCATCATTTGTGACTAAGCAACAGATTTTTTATTTTACCTTGATAAAGTAACCCAAATCTTTGTGAACTGTATACTTTTGAATTTTGGATTAAAGCATTACAGTTAGAAATTTTAGTTCAGATATACAGAAGACAATAAGGTTCATTTTCAAATAAAATTATCCATGTATCAGAAAGCTATACAGAGATAAATAGTGCTGGGTAGAAATTCAGGCTGGAAGCAGGTCACAAAAACATGACCTTGCTTGTGTACAGTCTAGCACAGTGCATGTATACAGTGTGGCTTTTTGTATTTAGAGATCATCATTAGGCATTTTATGAACATCACAGCTCTGTTAAAAATCTGATATTTCTCTCAAAGAAAAGCAGGCACTCATTTTCCTTCTGAGCCCATTGCTTTGTTCCTTTTTGATACAGCATTGCAGCCCAACATGAAGGTACTGTATAAATAGAATGATAGTTCTCATTTCTCTTGTTTACAGTGATACCACTTTTTAAAAAACAGTTGACTCGTGCTTTACATCACCCTTTCATTAGCTCATCTTGCTCCTTGAGGTTACCCTAGCCATTCATCACCCTGAATTATATGCAAAAACAATCCTAAAGTCATCTGATTTTCTCTTTTCTCATGCTTGCACAGCTTCCACTGCAAAACAGGGGGGGATATTCTTTTAACTATTAAGGGGCAGAAGGGGAGGGAAGATTTAGTTTCAGTTCTAGTTCTATTTAAATTGTTCACTTTCCTTAACCTCTTAGGAAAGCATCAAATATTTTTAAGGTATTTGCTCATTTGCAAGTGGCTTGTGTACATGTTAGAAAATTAACAAGGAGCTGATGTAAAGTGATAGATGTACTTCCACCTGAAATTTATTTCTGTAGCCTGTCTTACGTGTGAAAAGGCTCAGCTCCACACTCTGACCCTTGGCAGTCACTGGGGCCCTCCCAACCTCTCGACGCAAGCTGCTGCCAGCAGATCAGGCTACAGAGCCCTCACCTCTCAGGCAGCCACGGCCACAGCCAAGACATCATCTTCCCCTCAGAATCTCCTAAATCAAACAAAACAAACCTTTTGAAGCCCCAATCCATCTTAAGCAAGCATTACTGAATGAAAAGCTGCTTCCAACCATGATACTGAAAACTTGTCCAATCTTGGCTCTCTGAAAGCAGGTCATAAAATGATCCAACTGCCCTCAGATGCCTCATTCCTCCCTTGCAGATGAGGTATTTGACACCTGTCCTAATAACCTGCATGAATTCAAGTTTCTCCAAAGCTGCTTTTAGTTTTGAGATGCCCAGCCTTTTTCTCACAAAGGCTATCTTTTCTAAAGATGGCTTTTTATTGTCCTTTGTGCCGGAGTTTATCTATTACAAAGATAAAATATTCCAGGCAGCACCATGACTGGCATTAAGAAAATATAGAGCATACTACACCATGGAGTCCAGTCAGGCTAGTTTGCAAGAGACAGAAGTACATGTTTGCAAAAACCAGCAATGTCTAACAAAAATAAAAATATCTTTTCCACCACTGTTAATAAATGATGCATATTTCTTCTGTCAGCAAGCTGTATTTTTATCCTTTTAAATTTTTCTAACTTTCCAAAAGATATCTAAAACATAACTCAAGTTAGAATAAATGATGGGCCAAGGAAATTAGTGACTACAGGCAATATGGTGACTTGAAGCTCATCACGGATGATGACTGCCTGAATGCAATATTTTAAAATTCAAGTGTTCTGTAATTGTTGCAGATTTTTCACACTTCCAACAGCATACATTTTTAATGTGTTTAGCAGTTATGTAGGAATCAGAAAAATGAAATTGAAGGTTATGAGATAAGTTAATTTGCATCAAAGTAACTACAGATTTCCACAGATTTTGCATTGTCGGGGTTTTGCTTCCAAAAAGGTTATTCCACATTTGTGATAACATTAGTGAAAACAAAACCACACAAGTAGGAGGGAATAAAGGATAGACCAGGCTATCTCTTGCTGAGTTCATACAGCCTCTACAGATGCACTTACCAGCTATACAGTGATCTTATTGTTGCCTACATTTGCTGAACTATATTTCTCTTCCAAGGATATACACTTTGAAACAAAAATGTATTAAATGTGTTACTTGAGTTTTCAGAGAGATATAGCAGTTACATTAATACTGACCATACTTAGGGGGAAAAATAACACCAAAAAAGTTATTTTTATTTGTTGCTCTTAAGGAAACTTGGAGTCAAGATCAAAGGGCACTTTGATTTGTTTGAAAGTTGTAAATGATCCATTTCCAGATTTTATGAAGTTAGTGTGCAATCTGTAAGTACTTGTGCCATAATCGAGAAGGAAGGCTCTTCAGCTTCACATGTCAATGCTGTAAACATGTAAATCTGGAAAATATTTTCCAAGCAGGCAGCCATGTGTAAAATTTGCAGAACCTGTCATGAAAGAACGGCAGCTGCAGAAGTGCAAACTTCGCACTGCATCTTGAAGAATCCAGATGAGGGGATGTGAGAGAGATTTATTTTTTTTTTCATCGTGGAGGGTTCCAGCTGGATTGAGTTGTTGGTGCCATCAACTTTTAAAGCAACACTTCACCAAATAATGAAACACTGATTATCCAATCACAAACAAGAGAAGAGAGGAATCTCTTTAAAAATAAAATTGAAAAAAAATCTGAAGTTAATTACACCAGTATGTGAAAGACTGTGGGCTAATTTATGACCATTTTGCAACATGTCCAGATGTCACTGTGTGGAGACCACCAAAGTTACATTACGTGAAACCAAAGCAAAGGTAAGGAAAAATATCAGTTCAGAATTAAACAGCAATCCAGACATGCTCTTAAAAAGCAAAGGTACAGAACTGAGATTTGAACTATATGTATTTATATTGCGTGTGTGAATGTATGTACACTCAAACCCACTCAGTTTCAAAATAGCATTCACCTTACAGTCATTCTGTGGAATCTTAGGTGGAATAAAACTTTGAGCACCTCTTCACCCAAGTTCTTTCATCACTGCAGATAAATGGGAGAGTAGTCATGTTCCTCCCTTGCTATCACTGCAGTCTCAGCTGCTTGACACTGGACCTCTAGTCACTCTCTGCCACTCCCAGCATGTTTGAAAGGACCAACACAATCAGCCACTGTGAGCATACACAAAGGGGAATAATTCTGGGCAGAGCAAAGAGGAGTGATAAACACATCCCGCTTTTTACTGCATGCTACCTGATCATCTTTTCCAGCTCATCTTCTTTGAAGATGCCAGGAAATAGAGACTGATATGCAGCAAAAATCTTCGTCAATGCTTGTAGCATCATTGTACAGTACTACCCACCAAAGCACAGTGCAGTAGAAAGAGTTAGGTTACAAGTTAATCTCCAGTTGAGACAAGCTATCACAGCCACATGGCTGTTCTACAAAACTGAGAATGTAGTTGAAAAAAACCTGAGAAATCTTAAATAAAAACCACTATTAAACCACATACCTAAAAAGATAGAATTGTCAAACTTAAATCTATGACTTCCCTATAATGATTCAGAAAAGGTTTGTTTTTTTGATTTAAAGTTTGTCCCTTGACACTGAAGCCAGTTCTGGGAGATCATCTGGGCCTACTATCTTTTAAAACCTCCTCAGAACTATGCAGTATTTGCTTTCCATTTATTGTTATATTAAAAACTTCTTAGGATATATTTTAAAATGACATGTATAAACTACCAGATGGCAGAGAAAACAATGACAATTTGATGAATATAGAAATCAGTGCAACTATTTCTAACTCCACTAATATGTAATATTTGTGATATGTAATATTCTGGTCTTATAATATACACTATTTCAAAATGAAATCTGCACTTAAACACCAATATCCTCTCCTTCTGGCTTCTCACTTTATGACACTAACATAGGATCTCATTCACCAAGCCAATTGAAATTTTAATAAAAGAAAGCTGGAGTTTCTAATAAACTCCCGCAGCGAGCGGATAATACTAAACATCTTTAGCAGCATGGTGTTTTTTATTATTATTTTAGCTGTATATTAATATGCTAGTATTTGTAAACTCTCTAGTGTCACCAGATTTATTTCAAAAGGCTTCCCTGCATTCTTCTTTTGTGAAAAGTGTTTGTGACAATGAAATAATAATTTCTGTGGGTCTTTACTATATAGATGTCTAAACTGAAAAAGAAGATACATCATACCTTAAAAAGGACACTTTCAATATTACTTATTTGCCATTTGGGAAGAGAGTATATTGAATTTTCTTGTTGAGGGTAAAATTTTAACAGCAAGACTGGCAGCATTCACCGTGTGAAGATTTATTACAGATTTTGATACTGATAAACACACATGCTTTTTCCTGCCTCAGTGCTACATGCATAGCCAGGTGAGATGTACATAAAATATGCTATCTGAGCACTGGCCAGAAGCCACAACTGCTCAGCCAGCAGCATGCCAGGGAGTTAGAGAACGATTGCTTCAAATATCTTTTCAGACCTCATCAGCATCATTCACAGCCCTACAAAGCACCTCCACCCACAGAGAGCACTGGAAGGCATCAGAGCCCAGACCCACGAGTTCGATTTCCACCCTGGCAACAAAGAGGTTTTTCTTAGAGGATCCAGGCTACTGGTCTGCTCAGTCTCCTTTCCTGTCCCATAGGTTTCTAGAATTTTAACGCTACTGGCATTAGTGGTTGCAAGAGATCTAATAAAGCCTTTGAAATCGATCCCAAAATGGCCCTTTGTCTTCAGCGAACATAGGGTAAGACATTTAGGAATCAAGTTCTCTCCTCTTTTGAGCATAAAAGTCTGTCTGCAGTGTTTAATTCAAGCAGGTTGCTGCCAGTATTTGTGTGGCAAATCAATTAGCAGCATGTTTAACAACATATACATAAAACCTTGTACTAATTTTCATAGATATTAAATTTAGCTTTCTGATGCTGAAAACATGCATACACAACTTTCTTATCTCATTTCAGGATAATAGCTGTGATTGTCAGTGACAAAAAAGTAGCTGTTTGATTCCTAAACTGCCAGTACACTACCCTTAATTCATTATCTCTTTCATCTTAGCAGTTATGTTCTCAAAATCTGCAGCATGCAAACATTAATTTGAACAGTCACCTGCCCTTAAAATGCCTAAGTTTGTACTAGTTTTGTCAACTTTAAAATAACAAAAAAACTGCATTCATTGGCTTGCAAATGAAATGTATTCACAGAAAAAAATTCCTCCCATAAGCTGAAGCAGCTCATCATTAACATTCAAGGAATGTTAACACAGGCTTCATAGAAAACCATTAAAATATAAGGCAGCTTTCAGCCTATTTTAAGAATTTCAGAGAAATTTTGCATTCTCTTTCCCATGATGCCATGGTGATGTCAGGCTGCATTTCAAATAAAATGACAATGAAATCATTTCAATTCCATGCAATGTGAAAAAAAAAAAGTCAATTTTTCTCTTGGCAAACTGAAGTCTAAAGTAATTAAGCACTGCTGTGTGGGTGGCAGCTTCTTCCTCTGAAGTCAGCCTGAGATAATTACCATGTTAAAGTCAAAACATCATGTGCTGCGCTGATAGATAGATGGATGGAGAGATTGGGCATCTATTAAATGATCCATTTTGTTATGCTCCCTGGGAAATGTGCCATTGATGCCAATTAAAAATATATATTCCAAGTGAGTATTTCTAAGTGACAAAACTTCAATTCAGTAAATTGAATTTGTTATTTACTGATCATGAAGTACTTGAAGACATAAAAAGTCTGGACAGATAAAACCTAGGAGGAGAATTATATACTTTATGGAGTATATATATATATTGTTATGTTCACATAGTGTGCTCTACAACACTGATTTTAACTAAGATACCAAGCTATTTCCCTTTCATCATAAAATCCTTAACTAAGGTGGAAATACAGTATAGTGGATAAAACAAATGTCTCTTAATACTTCTGAATCCGTAGATGTTCTATTGTAAAAAAAAAGAAAGCCTTTTGAAATTTTAATAATAAAATGTATCTCAGTATATATTAGTAATTAAATGTCTTCAAGTATGCTTATTTTGGTGTCAGAAAAGTAAATGGACCAAAACTAAGGCATACCAGCAATGATTAATCGGTGCTATTTGTTGAGATGCCTCACAGCAAGGCTTAGCATGATCAAAACACCAAAAAAATTCCATATGTAACTGGCATTACATGTGTATTACCAACATCATCTTTAGTGCCTACTTCTGTCACTCCAACAGTGAAACGTTCTCACTATTAGAATGTGGAGGAAATTCTTCCACTAAAATTTAAAGGGAGCACTCGTTTTTATGCATGGGATTTGGATTTCATTTGCAGTGACTTCAGAGCACATCCACCTGCATTAATACCGACTGAGCCCGGTATCGGAACACATTTATGTCGTGCTTTAACAACAAAGGGCTAAAGGCAAGGCTTTACTATCAGAAGCATTACAGAAAGAGACGAATTTCCATTCTACCTGCTCTGCAGGTTGTGTTTGATCTCATTTAAATGCTTGGAATAAGATTTACTCTTCACCGTTGCTATGATAAAGGTCACAGAACTAAAACTATGTCTCTTTAAAATTAAGGATAAGAATTTCTGAGGCTCTGAAGAAGGGCTTTTTCACATTGGCCAAACATAAATGAATGTCATATGAAAATACACATGCACTGATATTAAAATGCTAATGAGGCTTCTCAGCAAGAAATCAAAACAATCAATATTTTATCTTTAATATTAGATTCAGATCTTGCGCTGAAGCACCTTGCTCAAGGTACTCGGATTCCAGAGAGGCCAGAATCTGAGTAAGCCTTGTATTTATGTTACTGTCTACAGAAAACTCTGACAGACAGTCTTAAGACCTTTCTGTTTAACAGATTTAAGCCAAAATCCTAGGCTGAGTGAAGCTTTAAAATTATCCTGAGAAAAGTTTAAGAATCTGTAAGGGCTCAGTCTCACAGCAACTGCAATCCAAATATATGACTTGTAACAGCAGAATTTATTCAGAGTTTGCATTGTATTTTCAACAGACAATTTTCAATACCAGTGTAATTCAGTCTTTAATGTTGGCATAAATTATGTAGCTTTCAGGACACTAACATGCATATACCTTTGCTACCTCTTATGAGATATTTAGCACAATGGCATGAATCTGTGATAAATTAAAAAAATCTACATGCTAAAAAAATATAGTATGGGGGGAACATCACACTCAGCCTCAGAGTCATCAAAATTTCCCTCTCATTCTCCATAAACCCAATGGTCTTGACATTAGACCTCTGGAAAAAAAAATCCTGTAATGGACTATAAATGCAAGTATGGACATCATCCAGCTCTTTTAGAAGGAATACTACCTCATGTCTCAGAAAGCTTGAACCCTGGTTACAAATCCCCTCTACCTGTCTCTCAGTTGATCATGAGGCAACTGGGGCCACCACAAGCACTAAGATGGTGGGAGACCTGTGAGGGCACAGACCACTCCTCATCTCAGGTTTGCAAAGCCTTCCTGGAGCAGTGTATAGTGAAGACAGAACTAGATAGCTTTTAATCAGAGAACAGCTCACACTCTTGAGCAGGCACCTTTTCTTTTTATTTTTATTCAATAAACACAACTATTCATCAATTACTTGTTGTGCTATGTTCTTATGTGGGTTTAGAACAAACGTAATACATATTCGCTAAGTCATCATCATAACTAATATGAGGAACTTTACAGTGCTTGCAAAACCTTTTGTTCCTACAACATTCTGCCAGTGAAATTCCTTTTATTAAATGCAGAAACATTTTCAATTTATACAGAAGGACACCAAGGTTCAAAGAAATAGGATAATTTGTCAACTGTCACAAAAGAAAAGTTAGTACCTGAAGCAGGCAGACAGCAGAGGGGTCCTAAATACCAACCACCATGACCTCTTCCAACCTTAGGTCATGGTTCCTTCCCTCATTTATCCACCTGACACCTCTCAACAGTCACACCAGCTAAGTGAACATCACAGCAGATCTGAAGATCTCTTTTGTGAGAGAGGATATAGATGCATAACTTGCTCAGCTGCCACAGGTACAGTTCTATTTTATTTTGCCTTACAGTGCAACACCTTTTTGCAGAGGACAACTTCACAAAGAAGAGCATTCTCCAAAATCCCAGGGATTAATTTCAATCATGAGAGTGGAAATTCAGAACAAGTAAAAAGTTACCAGGTACTCACTTGCCTCTAGCACATTATTAACCATTTCAGTGTTGAGCTACAGATGCAAAAAGTGATGCAACAGATGTTGCCTGTGTGAGCTGAAGACTGAACGAATTCTGCAAACTAAAGCAGAAGAGCAAAAGCATAATATGCATGACAAAAAAATTGAAAAATTGATAATTTCAGCTGAATGTACTCATACAATAACCAACACTGTACACTGATAGTTCTATTTGTAATAGCAACACTACAGGTGCTCATGAGAGTGTTATTTGTTATGTTACTTGCAATTATGTTTTGTTGTAACCCATAAATCTGTCAAAATGAAGAAAGCAATTAGGAATTTCCACATGAGCAGACAAGGTTTCTCCTTCCCACACAAACGGCGCAAGTAAACACCTTCACCCATGTGCCTGGTGGGGATTAGGCACCGAAACCTCCTCCTGCCTATTGCTGCCAAGTTTTTGCTGCTCCATGTGTAACACTTTTATGCCAATTATTAAATGAACTGATTTGCAGTTACAAATAATCAGCATATTAACTAGGAACTTTAGTTTACAGACTAAGTGAAAAGAGATGTACGAAAAAAAATTGTAAGAAGAAAAAAAAAGAGACACAGAAGGGAGGAACATATGCATATTACAGAAAATCTAAGGACAGGACATAACTGGAGGGAAAATGTCTTGGGAGGAAGCTGAGGTACAGCCGAAGGTCTCTCACCATCATTGTTCCTCTCTTGTGAACGAAGTCCCTTTTTGTCCTTGGTGTCAGCAGCTGGTTCTGCTCCACTTGCAACTTTCAGGGGAGCAGCAAGAGGAGGAGCAGTGAGAGGAGGCCATATGGCTTCCAGCACATCGAGCATCAGTGAGCTCCCGATGGCAAGCTGCAGGGATGGCAAAATGGCCAGCTCATGGGTTCTCTGCCATGGAGACAAAATGCAGCTTTCTGACAGCTCAGATGCAGGGAACAGAAAAGTGATTATTTTGCTATTGACAAAAAAAAAAAAAAAAAAAAAAAAAAAGAAAACGTGGGTAAAATCTTAAAACCTGGCAGTCTGGAATGGAAGAAGGCAAAGTGCTTCGACACAGTAAGAGGCCAGGTACAGAGCAATAAACAGCAAAATGTTCTGCATCCATTTTCCAGACATTTTTGAAAATTGCAGTTATCAAATAGAAATACAAAGCCAGGTAGAAGGGATAGTTTCATTTGGTTTTAGAAAGGTCCTTATCATTTCAGACAGTCAAACTTTTCATTTGGAAAAATATTTTCATAGTTAAAAAGAACTGGACTCCATACGTTTCTATTTATTACAATTAGCAGCATTCAAAAATCACAATTAAAAAAGCATTTCACTTTTATGACCATAATTTAGTTTGTCCCTTGTCATAAATAGGGCAAATGCTCAGAAATGTTTGGAAGCACTGAATCTTTTATAATAGTACAAAGCACAATGTTTGTATTCTTGAAGACAGAGTGACATCTAAAGGGATTCTGAAATACTCAAATCTTTCACACTGAATCCAAACTGACAAAGTCAAGGGCATGTCATATTTTTGAAAACTGATGAGTGTTCAGGTTTGCTGTGGTTGATTGTCCCAAGTAACCATGAAAAGAGGATCAAATTCCAATTTTAATGACATGCCTCAGGGTGCCCTCAGGACAACTGCCATTTTTATCTTAGATTCTGCAGGTCCTCAGTGAACAAAAGAAGTAAATCAGCTTTGAATGGATTCCTTGCACTGTTGTCAAAAGTAATCCAACTGTTCTAAATATCTATATCCTAAAATATTTTCCTACAGCAGTTTTTATTAACCTGAAATATTAAGAGAGCAGAATATTTAAATGGCATTTCTCCAAGCAGATCTCATGTTTCCTAACCAACAGGTATTCTAACTGGAGTGTTTCATAACTGGAACCTCTGTCTCTGATACAAGCACACACACAAACAGAGAAAAATCCAAACACAGTATCTATGGCTAGTTTGGGGATCCTGGGTGGTATTTGCATGCATACAAATACTTCTATCATATGTTAGAAATATTCTTTAAATCATGTCATTCCATATATATACTCCTGAACACAAAAGACAATTTAGGGAGGAAAAAATCAACATCAAGTTTATAATATCAAAGACACTTACAGTCTGCATGTGGTAATGATGAGTTAGGTACCTTTACAATGGGCCTTTATTCATTCTGTTAAGCATCTTCCTGAACTCACTAATAGGGGGAAAAAAATCCTACATTAAAAACATATTTTCCCCTCTTGAGCTGAAATCATAGCAAATTCTTGTGAATTTCTTTCTAGGAAGTTGCCCCAATGCCTTGGTGAACTATTTAAATGTGGCTCAGCAGCAAAGTGTCTGCAAGCTGAGTTAACCCTTACTGGCAAAAAAAAAAAATAATTACCTCAGCTTTGAAGATATGCATTTACTAGAGGAGAAAGATACCCAGGTATTTCATCAGCAAAATAATCCTCAGAGCAAATCTCTGGTAAGAAAAGAACATGGAAAGCAGCTCTGGAAAGCTAGTCAAAAGAATATTTACTGTATATCAGTTGTAGGAAAGAGGGGTCTTCTGCCTTAAGAAAATATTTACTCATATTACTGATTTAGGTTTCTTTGGTTTGTTGTGGGGTTTTTTAAAAGAAGCTCAGTTATATTAAACTTTAGTAAAACTACAGTATTTCCTTTTCAAGTCAGAAGTAGTTGGCAGAGTTCATGTAAAACAAAAAGTGGGACCTGAGGCACTCAGACAATAAATAATGACAGATCCTTTCAGCAAGTCTTAATCAAGGAGATTAAAGCAACATGTAACTCTAGATGCATGTTAATAAAACAAGTGGTGAAAAATAATAAATGGAACATACAGGAAGATACCTATCTCTGTGCTTCAATTAGTCTTTGTGAACACTATCTTTTTTCTTCCTCCCCCAGCACTTTCAAACATATTGTAACTGTCTTAACTTTTTGATGATTTTCAAAAGAAGAGTTCACATAAAGAGGAACATTTGAGGTTTTATTTAAAATAATTCATTCATCCAGTACAACATTTTGGTAAGATATTTGAAAGGGCCTGTGATTAGTGCTGATTTTGGGATGCATTCAGATCCTGAACAACTTCCCAGGGCAATCCAGGTCCTCACCCTGTCTGCTACAATTCTGGTAAGAATTCCCAGACATACAGACAGGACTACAAAGTCTTGAAGAGAGAACAGAATTAGAATGGTCTTTATTAGACCATGGATGAGTGTCTATAGCTGCAAAGAAATTCATTTGCACTATATCTACAATGCAGTTTGAACTTTTCCTTCGTTTGGCAAAGCACATCAAGTCTGATTTAACAATTCTCTTTGTGGCTTTGCTTTTCTCTCTACTGCTTCTTATATTTACAAAGGAATAGATGCATGAAGACTTCTGATAAAGTATAAAAAAATTGCAGTTACTATACATCCTTGTATGCAATCAAGAACAACCACTTTACGAGGAAAACTATTAATAGAAAGTATGAGTGATAAAAATCTCTCTGCGTATTAAAGTCATGACAATGTCAGTTGCTAGCGTTTTATAAGTCATGGCCATTTTTTGCACTAAGGAAAACCAAAAACTTCAATTTTCATTAAGAAAGCAAGCATTTAGCTCTCCAGCTAACACTGTGAAAGTAAAAGCTGGTGTCCACAAAGTCGAATGAGTCTCTGGTGGGAATTGCTTACAAGTAGCACCTACTGCACAATTCACATGCTGTCAATACTGACATTACACTGTATTCCTCAGGCATTCCTAGTTAATTATATTCACAAGGAAAACAAAAGTTTGTTCAGCAGCAGCAAACTGGAGTTTTGATAGAGGACTGGATTGCACTGGGGGAGGCCCTCTCCAAACCAAGGATATAGTATAGTCTCTGTTTTGAACACCTCAATGTGGAATTAGAAGGAGCATGTATTTGCTCAAGCCCAGTGGGTCATGCAGCCTCTTCTAGAGTCCATAAGAGGTAATACAGGAGTCACCTAATGGAGGAAAATAAGCATAGCCCCACAGGCAATGCAAAAGGCAAACCTATACTCATTGAGAATACTTTTTTCTAAACAAAAATATAAATTTGACAGATTTATTTTATATCTTACTGTTTTGTCTTTAGTTGTTCTTTCTCTCTATTGAAATTTATCGGAATCAAATTACTATGGAGTAGATCAAGTAGGGTTCTGAATTTGATTTTTTATGAGGATGTATGCAGAGAAACATCCACCACTAATTCAGTGCAATTACGGAATTATGAAATGTAAAAAATAAGCCACACAAATTTAAGGAAACATATCTATATATCTCAATGATTTTCTAAAGGGTAAAGAGCCTAAGAAAATAATACAGTCAGTTCACAGTAGAATGAATCACAGATGCAAAATCTCCAATATTCAGCTATCATTGCTACAGCTTCTGCATGTATCAGTTTCAGCAGAAGAAAAGGAGTAAGCTCAAATAACAAGACTGATCAGACAACAAAGGAACACAGAAAATAAGAAAATAGTAAAAATTAATTAAGTAAAAGATCTGAGTGCATCTCTTGTGTGCATGGAAGCAGAAACAGACACACTTCATTAGTTCATGAATGTCCAGTGGTCTTCTCTGAGCAGATATTCTGCTGCCACAGTACACCCCCTGCCCCTTTCCCCAATCTTTCTAGATAATTATTCACATTATAAATTGCCTAGTGTCAGGGAGAGCTATTCAGTTCCTCTCAACTAGACACCCCTGAGCCAGGATGTGCAGATATAGTGGGCAAGGACTGGAATGCAAAACTTACAGAAATATTTGAAGAAAAGGGACAGAAGTAGACACTCTGCTCAATCTCCCTTTATTTCTGCTGGACACATGTTGTGTTCCTGGAGCATAAAGAGAGAAGAAGCAGAGACAGAGGGTATTCAAGCATTCAATCCACACTCCAAATAGCCATCAGCATTAGTTCACTCAGCACACTCCCACCCTGCCCTTCTTGAGGGACAGCCCTTCATTCAGACCCAGGAGTAGCACACAGATAAGGACAATGATTAGCTCCTGTCAGAGCCACAGACCTTCTTCCTAAATATCCAAGACATTTTTCTCTCTCATCTTGGTACATAATGAAGTAAACAGATCTATCAAGAAGGATTGTGAGAAATCCGTAACAGAACACCGTATCACGAATGATAAATGAAGGTAATCTTGGAATGTCTCCAAATCAGAGACATCCCAGTTAGAGAAAGAACCTCTCTAACATAGCTAAGAAAGCTGCCAAGTTTTCCCCAATTCTGTATGGAGCTCAGTTCAGTTAAGTATACACATCCCACACCAAACACAAATACCAATGCAAATTTAAAATCAAGACACAGCCCTTCAGTGACACACCAACAATTAATTTAGTAGTAATGGATTAAATGGATATATTGGGGAAATAAAAATTTGACAGTGTCACTTTCTTGGAATTATCTTAAATCTGAAGTACAAGACAGATCCCTCTAACTTCTCAATTAAATAAAAGGAGTAGTGCATAAGTCATGACACTAATTCACATAAGACCTTTTTTCCCAGTATTTCATGCTGCTCTTTTCATAGTAAGTAAGCTCAGTAGCTCTGGTGTTTGCAGGCCAAGAGAAAAGTTAACCAATACAAGCTATTCAAATTTTCCTAATCCTAAAGCTTGTTTGAAATTATATGTGTATTTCAATTCACATGCTTACTCACTGAAAGCTGAGATCTCAACACATTATTATGACATTTTATCCAATCCAAGAAAATTACAGGAACACAGCTCTTTAGCAACATGTCAGTATAGGAAACACACTGGAAAGGACCTCCTAGATTACTCAGCAATTGTTATACCATCATACAGATACATGCATATATCAGCCATGGTACATGATGATGAGAAAGTTTTCATTACCAGTTTAGCTGCAGACCATTCATAACTGTTGGTGTTTGAATATTTTCCTTCAGCTTTCATAACTATTTTTTGCCTTTTGTCACAAAAACAGCTCTCCACTATCCTAAGCACGCCAGAAGACTTCTCTCACCCATACTACACTGAATTTAGCTTTCTAGAATAGGTCTGATCAAGAATGTACAACAGTTTCAGTACTTACCTGTCCTACTGGAAATGCAACAATTCAACACCTAATGACTACTCTGACCACATTTATTGTTTACAATGTCAATATTCCATAGTCCCCCCTGCAACTGATTCACATATCTATCATTTTCTTTTCTCTATTTTTTTCCTTTTTCTGTTATCTCTTATTTTAAAGCCCTTCTAGATTAAAGCAAACAATCTGATTTCAACAGAAAAACATTTTATGTCAGAACATCAAACTCTAAGCCAAGACTCCCTTCCTTCTGTGAAGAAAGCCAAGGGTGGAGAGGTAAGGAGGAAAATCAATAACCAAATGAAGGTGGCTTTTAACTAACAAAAAATCCCACAACATTGTATAAGAAACCTTGGTACTACCTAGAAGAGATCAGTTAGGAAATTATTTTGAATATCAGAGGTTTTCCAATGCACAGGTTTCACTATATTTAGTGCAGTGCTGGAATCACTGGGTTGCTTTGTCAATGCTTTTCTTTCAGAAGCCAACTCAGATCTTCAGAATTACAGTATCCTTCAGCCCAAATTCCTCGTATTAACTACCTGCTAGTAAGTAGAGCCTTTCTGTAATAATAAAGGTTACTTCTATTCACTGCCCACATCTACGTGTGTGTATTATAGCAGGGGGTTTTGTCTCTTCTGAAAATATATCAATAGGAAAACTCCAAAGCTCACCCCCCACCCTCCAATCTCTTTCACAGTGTTAAGAATTGACAAAATTGCTTTATGTAAAAAGTCTGGAGTATTCAGTCTTGTTGAGAAAAGCAGAACACAGATAAAAGTTCATCTGACATAAAAAAGAAGGATGGTCAAGACAAAGTGTGCTTTGTGAACAGCAAGCCTCTGTGGCCTTCTGAATGGAGAATGGTCCTTCCCAAGGTTAGAAGGCATCTTTTTTCACTGTGGGTGATCCAGGATTAATCTCAAGCAAACTAGTAATGATTACAAATTACAGACCAATTTCTATCTTGCCTGCTGTGACAAAGATTACTGAAAAATTGGTTCACTCACCAACAATGAACTGTCCAACATTGTGCACACTAAAATTATACAGAACCATCATCCAGATTTTTGGCCCCTGATGGAATTCAAATGGCCCTAGAAACATGACCAGTAGTTTCTTCTGCACACAGATCAACAATCACATTTCTGGCCCAGTGGTCATGAGTTCACAAGCCGTGGGGAATTTTTTTTAGTTTTACTTTTTCCTGAATTTGTGTCAGTGTACTGAAGCTGTGAAAGTGGCTAGGTAATGCACTCAAATTGTGGGACTAGTCCTCTGTGGGTGTCTCCATTCGCTTTTCCACAATGTTCAGGTGGGTCTGGGGGAAACAAAGCCACATATGTTCCATTTCATGTTCAAATTCCTTTCAGAATTTAACGAATAACTATTAGGTCTATTCATAGAACTGCAAAACGGAACCATATTTTTTCCTGCAGGATGTATCACTGCAACAGAAGAGATGAATGGTATCTCCTCCAAGGAGAGGACAGGTAGTGAATGGTTGAAAAAAAGTTTAAATGGAACATATGATAACTTTAACAACAACAACACACAAAACACACTTCCTGGGAAACAGGTCTTACTAGCTTGAAATAAGATTCTGTCTCCTTCAATGCTCAGATCTCTATTATAAATGGTTTATAAGTTGTTAGCCTTGGATGCTCAAAATGTGTTTTACAAGCTCAGGGGCTTTTTGAGTCACATAAAAATCAGAGCAAAATTCTCCCACAGAAAAGAATGAGAGAAGCCTCCCAGGCTAGCTGGAAAGGAGGGAAGGCAGATCATACAAACCAGAACAATGATTGTAACAAGACTGATAACCTCGTACCACTTGAAATTGGAAACAAGACAAATGATAAAATGTAGATCATGACACTAACACTCAGGAGGTTAAAGTGGACTGAAATGGTGACCTAGTACTGGGATGGGGGAGGGGGCTGAGGGTTAATACATCTTTGTCAAAAAAAAGCATCTTCCAATTGAGAATTTTAAAGCATTTTAAAAAGGGCAGTTAAGCATCATTCTCTCCAGTTTTTGAATAAGGAAACTGAAGTCTGGAAAAGCAGATTACTCAATGTCACACAATAAGTTGTAAAGAGGACAGAAACAGACCCCAGGTCTCTTGATCACTAAATCTCTCCATTTCATTTAATGAACTTGCCTCCCAGATGCAGAGATATTATGGTGCCTTAGGGCAAATCCAGATTTTCATAACTAAGCAGAATGTGAATCAAAATGGATAAGGAATTGCATCCTAAGTAAAATTCTTGCTTAAGATATAAAAATGCAAAAATGTGCTTTAAAATGTCTAAGAGTTTGGCAAAAGATCTTTGTTCAACAAAGCAGGAGATGAGTTTTCCTTCCTGCCTCACCCTCTGAAATCTCATAGAATATACATTCAAGGTTTCCCCAGATGAGCTACTAATTTTGGTACTTGCAATGTTATAAATTATGCAAGATGCAGGAAACTTGGAGCATGGGGAATCTGAGGGGTGAGGGATAAATAACGGGGCACTTTCATCATTTCTGCAACTAGAAATATCTTCAAGAATAGCACAAGGAGTTGAGCAGGCAAGCCCTAACCTGCAAATGCATGGGAGAAAGTTAGAAAAATGTTGTGGAACAATTCCCAACTCATGTTTGATTGGTAACCAGTACTTGCAAAAGGCTTCAGTACTGTTAACAGTCAAGAGATATTAAGGCAAGAGTGAGCATAAGAGAGAGCAGAAGGCAAAGCATGATGCTGTCCACAGCCCAGCACTTGTTCAGTACTGAAACCAGCAGATCAGCAAAGACTGGAAAAATGCTGCTCTAATTTCATTTGGCCCACTTAAAGACTTGGAGAAAACAGAACTACAGCTTTATTTAATGTTCTAAACTGCTCTCACTGTATGAGGAGATTGGACAGACATGCCAGTTTGTGTTCAATCTGCACGTTATGTTTATGTGAGCTTACATCTTTTTAATGCAGCACGGTTACACTTACAGCACTTCGCAGCTTCCCCAGGAAACCATTGTAAATGGGACCTGTGCCCAATTGTTTTCATCCCAGTTAAGTAAATAAATGAAATATGCTAATTAGCACCCTATTAGTTCACAGCAGGGAGTAATCCAGGGTACTTTTATTGGAAATTATTCTGTCATCCAGGAAGCTGCTCTGTAACAGAATGTAAACTGGCCCAATTTTCTCTTTTTACCAACTGTGGATGACATCCAAATAACTGAGACGCCACTAAGCACAATCTATAGGACACAGTGGTGTTGCAATGAAACCTCCTTTCAGTCTCCCATGAGTCTGGCCTAGAGATATGCTGGCAAATCCCACAACTAGAGATGCTGTCTGCATTCAGATTGAGGGGTTGTTTTGTCAAAATCACTTGCAAGCACATAGTTTATTTTCCTCCCTACAACTGGCATTTCTAATATTGCTCCAGAATACTTTCTGAACTTATCACAAATCCACATTAATGTTGACTTTTTATGCTTTTAAATGCCAGAAATACTAAGGCTGGGACACACCAGGGGTATATTTGCACAGAACAGGAAAATGTGGGAGAAAATAGACACAAATTCCAAACTTGATATTTTCAAACTGTAAGCCAAAAAATAACCTTTTCACATAATTTATATAAAATAACTGTCTAAGTATACCTAATTATACATATTTTACTTCTTTGCTAACAAAGCAAAGTTACCAGCCTAGTTAGTGCAGATCTGTACAGTCAACCTGGCAATAAGATGACACTGGAAGTAATGCAGGCACTGAGAGAAAAAGCTTAATAAAAAAGCAGCATGTTTTCCAATCTAGTCTTTCAGAAACACCCATTTTCAAAGAGCTTTGGGGCTTTTGGGGATTAGACACTATGACACATCTGTCAGGTTGCCAGTAAGCATGTCAAAATCTCCATCATAGTTTGAGTTATGCAATGAAGCTTACTTATGTTATAGAGATACTGGTAGCACATCTTTCTTTTGTTATCAAATTTATATGAAGAGTTACAGGGATTACCTATGGATTTTCTGACTGCCATTTAAACCAGAGAAGGACCTCAGTTTTTATTCTGTTGAACAGAAAGGCAGTTTGGAGTGAGTTCTCTACAAACCTTCTAGGTCTTCCTTCTGTAAAGGCCTACATTGAAGCATTACTATACTGCATAGATTTAGGGCCTCAAAATACAAGCCTTTTTTATATTAAAAATGCTGCTATTGATGACAAGGAAATTTGGTTTTATTTAAGCAGCAGAATCTTTCAATTGACATAGGATCTAGCTTTGTTTTGTATGGAATTACAGTCTTAATTCATTAATAGAATTGTGCTGCTCATGTTCACTATAGATTCTGCCACAGTTATTTAATCTTGATATCCATTTACACCATAATTGTGGTATTTACATACATGACTGCTAGCCACTGGAACCAGTATTCTAAATTTCAAAGGGTTGATTTTAAAGCTGGGAAATTCAAATTAAGAAAAGGAAAGCAACAAGACTTTGAGTAGCACACCACAGTCCTCTAGTGTTTGAAATCTATTCTATTACTCTTTCAAAAGGGAATTTTTTCAACATAAAGAAAGAGAGGACCATACTATCGAGTGGCTGATGTAATATGGGTCTCCTGCCTCCAGCTTAGCAGCGACAGTTAGGTCACCCAATGATCAGGTCTTGCTCATGCTCTGAGGAAGGATATTTTTACTCTGTACTCCTGCAACCCCTGACACAACATGGTTCTGATTCTCAGAGATCCTCTCCTTTAATATCAAAGAATATCGTGTATTGTGTGTCCAGGGCTGTTCAGAAATATACCCAATGGGTTAGTTCACAGTGTATTTTATTTTTATTTTTCATTTAGAACTGAGATGCTGGGGTCATCACTGAAAACTAAACAGGAAACGTCAGTGACTTGCAACGTGATATGAATGGACTCAAAGGACTATTTATAGATCTGTAGAGAATATATAATGCATAGATATCTCTTTTGGGAATGACCCTTTCATCATTAGGCTGTATGCTTTCCCTCAAGCAGAATAGAGCCCTGGGCTTTTTCAATACAGAACAAAAGCTCACACAGCTCCTGCAATGTGACGCATGAGAAAGTGGTATTTAGACAAACGAAACAGTTAAGGTAACTGCAGCCCTCAGACCCAGCACTGCTCCTGAACACAGCTGCAGAAGTACCCAGGGAGGCAGCCACGACAGAGAACCTGCTGGTGGAAAACCTGCCTGTGGAGTACCCTGTAAATACCCTCACTCCACATCTGAACTCAGAGCAGATCCAAGCCCATCTGTTCCTGCACTACTGGCAAATGTTTACCGAGGGACGAGTAAAAAGCTACATGTGTCTCACTAGTAGTTGATATCATTGAGTCAGCATCAGAGAATACCAGAACATCCCCAAAGAAGTCAGGAGGACTGAAACGCTGCACTGCTGGCAAGGAGACACCACGGTCAGTTTAACATTTATCTGCTCCAGTAACTGTGGATCACGTAGTTGAGTATGTCTGCTATATACATTTATTTAACCTGTTGAGAAGTCATGTGGAGAGGAGAATGAGCTCTGAATGTTTTTACACATTTGCAGTTGCTGGGAAAAACATTTCCTTTAAATCCACATGTTCAATATATCCATCTCACTTTGAGTCTGGCCTTCTGAAAGGAAAATTCACAGCCTGGCATTGGGAATTTAAAGAAAAAAAAAAGAGAGAGAGAGAAAAATCCCTATTGACACATTAAATTAGACATGTTTGCAGGGCTGCCTGAGATAGCAATTACACTCTGCTGCAGCTTCTGTGGACAGATTACAGCAGAAAACACTGACTGCTACCAGGTAATTCTACCTGCTAATTACTTGGGAAGACTCAGGTACTAAACTGACCTGAATGTTTTTGCGGGTCCTGGGACCCATTAAAGGAAAGAACTTTTAAAAGCCACACAGTGATGCTGACAGGAAATCGGGAGCTGTTGAAAATCCATCAAAAATATTCTTGCAGTATAATGATTAGAGTTTCAGTCAGCCCCAATCTGTGCAGGCGTTCACATTTCTCAGCAGTTATAACAAAAAAGTAGTGCTTCAATGGGGTGGTGATTTTTTTCCTGATATTTATTTTTATTTATTAATTTTTTTTTCAAACTATGACTAGAAAAAACACCCACAGAGCTGATCCTGGTGTCTGCCAAGCCGTGAAGCACTGCCACTTTCAGCTGAGGGAGCGCTGGATGGTCTGGGAACGCTTCCATCTCGAAACAGGGTGGCTGGATTCAGTAAATGAAACCGATAATTCCCCAGGGAGAAGAAAGACACCCCCGGGGAGGGATGGGAGGGTTGGCAGTGCCACCTGATGCTGGCAGCCCTGCTCTCCTACACACCCCCAAGCCAGGGCACGTCCGGGGGGAAACACCAGGCTCGTCCAGCTAAAATTGCTGCTTCTCGAGCAAAAGTCGTGATTTGAAGATGGGTTCACTCACTGACAGCAGCACTGCAAGGTGCTCTAACAAGGAGATGGCAGGTCACAAATGCAGGGAACAGCAGCCCTGCCCATCCTCTCTTCCCTCCTCAGCCCAAACCAAGGGGCAGAAGCTAAAACCCGATGTTGAGCCCCTGCTGCATGTCCAGGCTTCACCCAAGCCATGCAGCCCTCCAGCACAAACCAACCAAACAAGAGGATCACACAGGTGGTGTTTGCTTCTGCAGAATGGCCCCAAACAGTTCAGTTTGCCTTACACTGCAGGTGGGGTGGGCTGTGATGACACGTTCCCAGTGGCACAGTGAGCTCTGATACAACTGCTCTGAGCCACCAGGACTCATGGGCTGCCACACAGAAAGCATGAGCTGGAGCTCCAGCACTGCTCACAGGGGCATGCTGTGGGGGATACAGATTGTCAGATCCAAACCATTAGCTGTCCAAAGAGGTGATGCTCTGCATCTTTTTGGTGCTGTGCTGAGACAATACCTGCAAAGTTCAGAATTTGGAACCCAAGTTGCAATCGCCTGTGGCAATAAGCCTATTGTCAAAAAACACTCTGATCAGCAAATCTCCTTTCTTTGACAGCTCTTTGCCAAAGAAACTCTTAACTGTATTATGTCCAAAAAGAAAACCAGACCAAGGTGCAAAGATCTTTCCATCATGAAGAAGTTTCTGCATGCAGTTACCAAAGCAGAAAAAAAACACACAGAAGGAATAAGTAAGCTTTCCATAAATAAATCTGAATCTACCACCACTTTCCAGCCAGCACAATCACCCCGTGGGGGATTGGAGGTGTCCAGTGTTAAATAATTAAAGGTGTCACAGTCAAGAGCACATAGCAAACATTATAGACACACGGCTAAGTTCAAATCTCTTTGCAGCATTTCTTTTAGTGTCTTCTACAGTACAAAGGTAAGTGGAAAAATTTGTCAGAGCTCCAATACACAGGCAAAGCCCAGATAATCCAGGGCCCTCAAAATCTGCATTTCACATCTAAAAATTCAAATCTTCTACCACCGAGACAACCTGCCATTTGCCATTCTGTAAGAATTTGGGTATCATTAAATACTACTAGAGATGCAAGGAAAGTTTTGTTATTTCCTGTGAGGAGAAAAAGGTGACTTAGAGGTTTTTAATATTAGAGTTATTGCTTTTCAGAAAGTCTCCTCAGGAAACATCGGAAAATCCCTTCTCTCCAAATAGACAAGCCTAAAATTACAGATTCATTAAATCAGTGTGTGGGTAAGAAGCTTCTTCATATAGCGTCACTATGTTTAAAACAGAGAAAACACAACCTCCTTTCGTCTGCTGAGGATGAGAAATCTACAACAAAAAGAGAATATATAAACAAAACAAACTGCTTCTTGGCACAGTCTTTCCTGTCAAAGCTGGTGCCTGCCCAGAGTCCATTTTCCAATCCTACCTACATTTAAACTATCACTGTCCCAAACTGTTATTTCAATGTTGCATTAACATGTCAGGATTTACTTATTTAGTAAGCAGTGACGCCACCAACCTTCCAGCTTGACACCAAAAACATCTGATCAAGGCTCTGCTACAGAATTTAATCCACCAGGCAGCTGCCTACCATGACAAAATATTCTCTACACAATGTGTCTTATGACACACTTCTGAACAAAAATATTCTCATTATCATATCCAACCAAGAGACTGCTAATCTTTTTTTGATATTATGGCATACATCAAATTATTAAGAACAGTGCAGCAGGGACATTAAATAAACAAGATTCATGGTCTAAACCAGTTGAGAATTTTGAGATATGTATAGTTTAGGTCAACCTGGTTATCTTCTAGTGAATGTACCTAAACAAAATGAGAAGGGAGTAAACACTTTCATAAACTTAAGTACTTTGAACTGCACTAATCTATCTATTCCATCAGACTAATCTAATTTATCTGAGTCTGTAAACAACAAAAAAATGTGAGCTGGTTACATTTTTCCATGAATAATATCTTGCCACGTTGTCTGTGACCGCCACAACTCTCGGCTGCATTCCACCAGACTTTGGCAAATATTACCATTAGGAATGATTTTTTTTCTCCTCCAGACTTCATTTCTCTTCTGTAAAATGAGCAGCTATTATCAACATGTGAGTTCTCCAGCTAGAAAGGGAACCAGGTGTCCAAATCAGGACTCAGTGGAAGCTGATAATTACATATGCCTACAGATTCTCTGGTTAAGTGGATCTGTGCTACCTCCCAAGCCAACACACAACTCATGATAACGAGGCACAGAGGTAGCAGCTGCACCTCTGGCTCTGTCCTTCTGCAGAGGTGCAAACCTCTATGACAGCTTTGTTAAAGCTGGATTTTTAGCTTCTTGCCTATGACTATACCTTGCTTCAACAAGGTTCACTGTTTTAAACAGTCCTG